>NC_141003.1:61370420-61596732 GCF_052327205.1 Somniosus microcephalus
CATTCTCCCTCCCTCGCTTTCTCCCTCCATCACTCTCTCCCTCCCTACTCTCTCCCCCTCGCACTCTTCCTCCCTCACTTTCTCTCTCCTTTCCTCTCACTCTCCCTCCCTCTCTCCCTCCCTTGCTTTCTCCCTCCCTCGCTTTCTCCCTCTCTCTCTCCCTTCCTCTCGCTCTCCCTCCCTCTCACTCTTTCTGCCTCTCTCCCTCACTCCCTCTTTTCCTCCCTCCCTCCCTCTCTCATCCTCCCTCTCTCTCCCTCCCTCTCACTCTCCCTCCCTCGCACTATCCCCCTCTCCCTCCCTTTCACCCCCCCTCTCACTCACTCCCTCTCTCCCCACTCCCTCTCCCTCCATCCCTCTCTCTCCTTCCCTCGCTTTCGCCAACCTCTCTCTCTCCCTCCCTCCCTTCCCTCTCTCTCTCCCTCCCTCGCACTCTCTCTCACTCTCTCTCCCACCCTCTCACTCTCCCACCCTCTCACTCTCCCACCCTCTCTCCCTCCCTCTCTCTCTCCCTCCCACTCTCCCTTCCTCCCTCGCTCTCTCCCCCCTCGCTCTCTCCCCCCTCTCTCTCCCCCTCTCTCTCCCCCCTCTCTCTCCCTCCCTCTCTCTCTCCCTCCCTCTCACTCTCCCTCCCTCTCTCCCTCACTCCCTCTCTCCCTCCATCCCTCTCCCTCCCTCACTTTTGCCCTCCCTTTCTCTATCCCGCCCTTTCTCTCTCCCTCCCTCTCCCTCTCACTCTCCCTTTCTCTATCCCTCCCTCTCTCTCTCCCTCCCTCCCTCTCTCCCTCCCTCCCTCTCTCCCTCCCTCCCTCTCCCTCCGACTCACTCTCTCTCCCTCGCTCTCTTCCTCCCTCTCTCTCTCCATCCCTCTCCCACCTGCTCTCTCTCCCTCCCTCGCTTTCTCCCTCCCTCTCTCTCTCCCTCCCACTCTCCCTTCCTCCCTCGCCCTCCTTCTCCCTCTCTCTCCCTCCCTCTCACTTTTGCTCCCTCGCTCTCCCTCTCTCTCTCTTTCTCTCTCCCTCTCTCCCCCCTCTCTCCCTTTCTCTCTCCCTCCCTCCCTCTGTTTCTCTGCCTCTCTCTCTCCCTCCCTCTCTCTCCCTCCATCTCTGTCTCCCATCTCTCACTCTCCCTCTCTCTCTCCCTCCCTCTCTCTCTACCTCCCTCTCTCTCTCCCTTCCTCTCTCCCTCCCTCTCTCTCTCCCTCCCTGGCACTCTCGCTCCCTCTCCCTCCCTCTCTCTCGCTCTCTCGCTCCCTCCCTCGCACTCTCTCTCCCCCTCACTCGCTCTCTCCCTTCCTCGCTCTCTCCCTCCCCCCCTCACTCTCCCTCCCGCACCCTCCCTCTCTCCCTCGCACTCTCCCTTTCTCTCGCTCCCCCTCTCCCTCTCGCTCCCCCTCTCCCTCCCTCTCCCTCTCTATCCTTCCCACTCAATTCAATTCAATTCAATTCAAATCGCTTTATTGGCATGACAAGGTACATCTTATGTTGCCAAAGCATTGAAAAACATTCATGGTTGAACACATAAACGCAGATCTATCCATACAGTGTATAAACAGATATATTCCTGAGTGTATAAATATACATTCATATAATTTATATATACTCTTTTCTTATATTTAGTGGTTGTCCCTCTGTTTATGGCAAGCTGTAACATAGTGTGCCGCTAAGGTTACACAATTTCTCTCTTCCCCTAGTAGGTATGGGAGTTTTTGGTCGTCATTCAAGTTTCTGAATTCCGGGCATATTTTTGTGAATTTTGGGTAGAAATTCTCCCTTATGCCCTGATATTTTCTACAAGCTGTGAGGAAGTGCATCTCTGTCTCCACCACTCCCTGACTGCAGTGAGAGCATATCCTATCCTCTCTTGGTAGCCGGGTCTGCCTGTGTCTACCTTTTTCGATCGCCAGGCTATGTTCACTAAGTCTGTACATTGTCAAGGTTTTTCTCAGTTTGCTATCCTTTACCATGGTCAGGTAATCAGCCATGTTGTATTGTCTGTTTAGGGCCAAGTAGCAATTGAGTTTGTTTTGGGCTTTTGTTGTTTCTGCCCAATATGACAGATATTTTTCCTTTTGCTTAGTGACGATTGTGTTGGGTCGAATTCTTTGTGTTACGCTGTCACTGTCCTGGGGCTGGTTATTGTTAGTAGTGTTAGTAGTTACTTCACTGAGTCCCAGGACTAGTCTCCCTCCCTACTCTCTCCCCCTCGCACTCTCCCTCCCTCGCTTTCTCTCTCCTTTCCTCTCACTCTCCCTCCCTCCCTCCCTTGCTTTCTCCCTCCCTCGCTTTCTCCCTCTCTCTCTCCCTCCCTCTCACTCTCCCTACCTCACACTTTCCCTCCCTCTCTCTCCCTCCCTCTCCCTCCCTCTCTCTCGCTCTCGCTCTCCTTCCCTTGCTCTCTCGCTCCGTCACTCTTTCTCTCCCTCCCTCTCTCCCTCTCTCTCTCCCTCGCACTATCCCCCTCTCTCTCCCTCCCTTTCACCCTCCCTCTCCCCCCCACTCCTTCTCTCCCCCACTCCCTCTCCCTCCATCCCTCTCTCTCCCTCCCTCGCTTTCACCCTCCCTCTCTCTCCCTCCCTCCCTCCCCTCTCTCTCCCTCTCTCTCTCCCTCCCTCGCACTCTCCCTCTCTCTCTCCCCCTCTCTCTCTCCCTCTCTCCCTCCCTCCCCCTCTCTCCCCCCTCTCTCTCTCCCTCTTTCTCTCGCTCTCTGTCACCCTCCCTCTCTTTCTCCCTCCCTCCCTCTCTCCCTCCCTCCCTCTCTCTCTCTCCCTCCCTCTCTCTCTCCCTCCCTCCCTCTCTCTCTCCCTCGCACTCTCCCTCCCTCTCTCTCTCCCTCCCTCTCTCAATTCAATTCAAATCGCTTTATTGGCATGACAAGGTACATCTTATGTTGCCAAAGCATCGAAAAACATTCATGGTTGTACACAAAAATACAGATCTATCCATACAGTGTATAAACAGATATATCCCTGAGTGTATAAATATACATTCATATAATTTGTATATACTCTTTTCTTATATTTAGTGGTTGTCCCTCTGTTTATGGCAAGCTGTAACATAGTGTGCCGCTAAGGTTACACAATTTCTCTCTTCCCCTAGTAGGTATGGGAGTTTTTGGTCGTCATTCAAATTTCAGAATTCCGGGCATATTTTTGTGAATTTTGGGTAGAAATTCTCCCTTATGCCCTGATATTTTCTACAAGCTGTGAGGAAGTGCATCTCTGTCTCCACCACTCCCTGACTGCAGTGAGAGCATATCCTGTCCTCTCTTGGTAGCCAGGTCTGCCTGTGTCTACCTTTTTCGATCGCCAGGCTATGTTCACTAAGTCTGTACATTGTCAAGGTTTTTCTCAGTTTGCTATCCTTTACCATGGTCAGGTAATCAGCCATGTTGTATTGTCTGTTTAGGGCCAAGTAGCAATTGAGTTTGCTTTGGGTTTTTGTTGTTTCTGTCCAATATGACAGATATTTTTCCTTTTGCTTAGCGACGATTGTGTTGGGTCGAATTCTTTGTGTTATGCTGTCACTGTCCTGGGGCTGGTTATTGTTAGTAGTGTTAGTAGTTACTTCACTGAGTCCCAGGACTAGTTGACTGAGGGTATTCTTCTTTATGGTCCTCTCTTGGCATTTCAGGGCTTCGTAATGATAGCATTGGGGGTTGCTCATTTCTAGGTGTTTCCAAAATTTGGTGGCTTTTTTTGGATAGTGATTATTAATGGATATTGGCCTAGTTCTGCCCTGCATGCATTGTTTACGGTTTTCCTTTGAGTCCGGAGGATACTTTTACAGAATTCTGCATGTAGGATCTCAATTGGGTGTTTGTCCCATTTTGCAAATTCTTGTTGCGTTAGCGGTCTCCCTCCCTCTCTCTCTCCCTCCCTCTCTCTCTCCCTCCCTCTTTCTCCCTCTCTCTCTCCCTCCCTCCCTCCCTCTCTCCCTCTCTCTCCACCTCCCTCTCTACCTCCCTCTCTCTCTCCCTCCCTCGCTCTCACTCTCCGGCTCTGCCCCTCCCTCTCTCTCTCCCCCTCCCTCTCTCTCTCCCTCCATCCCTCTCTCCCTCCCTCGCTTTTGCCCTCCCTCTCCCTCTCCCTCCCTCCCACCCCTCTCTCTCCCTCCCTCTCTCTCTCCCTCCCTCCCTTTCACCCTCCCTCTCTCCCCCACTCCCTCTCTCCTCCACTCCCTCTCTCCCCCACTCCCTCTCTCTCCCTCCCTCTCCCTCCATCCCTCTCTCCCTCCCTCTCTCTCCCTCCCTCTCACTCTCCCTCCATCCCTCTCCCTCCCTTGCTTTTGCCCTCCCTTTCTCTCTCCCTCCCTTTCCCTCTCCCTCACACACTCCCTCCCTCTCTTTCCCTCCCTCCCTCCCTCTCACTCTCCCTCGCGTTCTCCCTCCCTCTCTCCATCCCTCAGTCTCTCTCTCGCTCCCTCTCTCTCCCTCTCTCTCTCCCTCGCTCTCTCCCTCCCTCTTTCCCTCCCTCTCACTCTCCCTCCCTCTCACTCTCCCTCCCTCCTTCCCTCTCTCCCTCCCTCCCTCCCTCTCTCTCTGCCTCTCTCTCTCTCCCTTCCTCTCTCTCCCTCCCTCCCTCCCTCTCTCCCTCCCTCACACGCTCCCTCCCGCTCTCCCTTCCTCGCTCTCTCTCCCACTCTCGCTCCCTCCCTCGCTTTCTCCCTCCCTCCCTCCCTCTCACTCTCCCTCGCTTTCTCCCTCCCTCTCACTCTCCCTCCCTCACACTCTCCCTCCCTCTCTCCATCCCTCAATCTCACTCTCTCCCTCGTTCTCTCGCTCCCTCTGTCTCTCGCTCCCTCTGTCTCTCCCTCGCACTCTCCCTCCCTCCCTCCCTCCCTCTCTCTCTCTCCCTCTCCCACCCGCTCCCTCCCTCCCACGCCTTCTCCCTCACTCGCTTTCTCCCCCTCTCTCTCTCCCGCCCCTCTCTCTCCCTCACTCCCTCCCTCCCTCGCTTTCTCTCTCCCACCCTCTCTCTTCGTCCCTCCCTCTCTCCCTCTCACTCTCTCTCCCACCCTCTCTCTCACCCTCACTTGCTTTCTCCCTCCCTCTCTCTCTCCCTCCCTCTCTCTCTCCCTCCCTCCCTCTCACCCTCACTCCCTCTCTCTCCCTCACTTGCTTTCTCCCTCCCTCTCTCCCTCCCTCCCTCCCTCCCCCTCCCTCATTTTCTCTCTCCCTCCTTCTCTCTTCCTCCCTCCCTCTCTCTCCCATCCTCCCTCTCACTCTCCCTCCCTCACTCTTTCCCTCCCTCAGTCTCTCTCTCTCTCCCTCGCTCTCTCGCTCCCTGTCTCTCGCTCCCTCTCTCCCTCACACTCTCCCTCTCTCTCTCTCTTCCTCTCTCTCCCACTCTCTCCCTCTCTCTCCCTCCCTCCCTCTCTCTCTCTCCCTCCCTCTCACTCTCTCTCCCACCCTCTCTCTCTCCCTCCCTCACACTCTCCCTCCCGCTCTCCCTTCCTCGCTCTCTCTCTCCCACTCTTGCTCCCTCCCTCGCTTCTCCCTCGCTTTCTCCCTCGCTTTCTCTCTCCCTCCCTCTCTCTCTCTCTCGCACTCTCCCTCCCTCCCTTACTCTCTCCCTCCCTCTCACTCTCTTGCTCTCTCTCCCCCGCACTCTCCCTCCCTCTCTCTATCGCTCCCTCTCTCGCTCTCTCCCACCTTCTCACTCTCCCTCCCTCTCACCCTCCCTCCCTCCCTCGCTCTCTCCCTCTCTCTCTCCCTCCCTCTCACTCTCCCTCCCTCCCTCTCTCTCCCTCTCACTCTCTCTCTCCCTCCCTCTTTCTCTCCCTCCCTCGCTCTCTGCAGCCCTCTCACTCAATTCAATTCAATTCAATTCAAATCGCTTTATTGGCATGACAAGGTACATCTTATGTTGCCAAAGCATCGAAAAACATTTATGGTTGAACACATAAACGCAGATCTATCCATACAGTGTATAAACAGATATATCCCTGAGTGTATAAATATACCATCATATAATTTGTATATACTCTTTTCTTAGATTTAATGGTTGTCCCTCTGTTTATGGCAAGCTGTAACATAGTATGGGAGTTTTTGGTCGTCATTCAAATTTCTGAATTCCGGGCATATTTTTGTGAATTTTGGGTAGAAATTCTCCCTTATGCCCTGATATTTTCCACAAGCTGTGAGGAAGTGCATCTCTGTCTCCACCACCCCCTGTCTGCAGTGAGAGTATATCCTGTTCTCTCTTGTCAGCCAGGTCTGTCCGTGTCTGCCTTTTTCGATAGCCAGGCTATGCTCACTAAGTCTGTACATAGTCAAGGTTTTTCTCAATTTGCTATCTTTTACCGTGGTCAGGTATTCAGCCATGTTGTATTGTCTGTTTAGGGCCAAGTAGCAATTGAGTTTGTTTTGGATTTTTGTTGTTTCTGCCCAATATGACAGATATTTTTCCTTTTGCTTAGTGACAATTGTGTTGGGTCGAATTCTCTGTGCTACGATGTCACTGTCCTGGGGCTGGTTATTGTTAGTAGTGTTAGTAGTTACTTCACTGAGTCCCAGGACTAGTTGACTGAGGGTATTCTTCTTTATGATCCTCTCTTGGCATTTCAGGGCTTCGTAATGATAGCAGTGGGGGTTGCTCACTTTTAGGTGTTTCCAAAATTTGGTGGCTCTTTTTTGGATAGTAATTATTAATGGATATTGGCCTAGATCTTGCCCTGCATGCATTGTTTACGGTTTTCCTTTGAGTCCGGAGGATACTTTTACAGAATTCTGCATGTAGGATCTCAATTGGGTGTTTGTCCCATTTTGCAAATTCTTGTTGTGTTAGTGGTCCCCACCCCTCACTGCCATAGAGTGCAATTGGTTCATTAATGATTTGAAAATTTTGAGCCAAATGCTAATTGGGATTTCTATTTGGATTGATTTTTTAATGGCATAGAAAGCCCTTCTTGCTTTCTCTTTCAGTTCATTCACAGCCAGATGAAAATTTCCCGTAGAACTGATTTTTAAGCCCAAGTATGTGTAGTTAGTGGTTTGTTCAATTTTAGTTGTTCCTAGTGTGAAATTTATTCTGGGTCCCTGATGTCTGGATCTTTGCTGGAACACAGGACTTTGTTTTTTTGGGGGTTTATTGTCAGGGCCCAGGTCTGACAGTACGACTCTAGCAGATCCAGGTTCTGCTGTAGACCCTCCTTAGTTGGTGACAGCAGAACCAGGTCATCTGCATAGAGGAGGAATTTAACCTCGGATTCATATAGGGTGAGGCCGGGTGCTGTAGATTGTTCAAGTAGTTTTGCCAATTCATTTATGTAAATATTAAAGAGTGTCGGTGAGATGGGCGAGCCCTGCGTCACACCACGCCACTGTGGGAAGTATTTTGTTTGTTTGTCTCCAATTTTAACTGCACATTTATTGTTTGTATACATTGATTTAATTACATCATATGTTTTTCCCCCTACACCACTTTCAATAAGTTTCACGAATAGACCGTCGTGCCAGATGGAATCGAAAGCCTTCTGGAAATCTATAAAGCAGGCAAAAATTTTGCTTTTGTTTTGATGAACATGTTTGTCAATTAGGGTCTGTAGGGTGAAGATATGATCTGATGTTCTATAGTTTGGTAGGAATCCAATTTGGCTTTTACTCAAGACATTGTGCTCCTCAAGGAAGTTTATAAGTCTTTTGTTTATGATATTACAGAATACCTTCCCCAAGTTACTGTTTACACAGATGCCTCGATAGTTATTTGGGTCAACTTTGTCTCCACTTTTGTATATGGGCGTTATGAGTCCTTTGTTCCAGATATCAGGGAAGTGACCTCCGTTTTGAATGGCCAATTCGTCGTGTTGTTTTTTGTGTAATGTATTCCAGTTGTCCCAGAAACAATTGGAATCAATGGATTCCTCAATGGAGCTGAGTGTATTCTTAATATACTGCTCTTTTTTGGTTCTGAGTGTGTTTTTGTATTGTGTTAGTGCCTGACAATAAGTAAAGCGTAATTCCTCATTTTCTGGCTGTCTGTGTTTTTGGTTTGATATTTTTCTAAGTTTTTTCCTCATGTTATGGCAATCTGGGTCAAACCATTTTTCATAGTTTTTTGTTTTGGGTTTATTCTTGCGAACTTTCAAGTTTGACATTGTTGCCAAATTATCAAAAATATTATTTAGGTTATTCACTGCCCGGTTTACGCCTTCTTTATTGTGAGTGTATATGTTTTCCAGAAAGGTGTCCAAGAGAGTTTGAGTTGATTGATTGCTAATTGCTTTCTGGTATTTTTCCGTGCTGTTTTTGGCCCATCTGTAGGATTTTTTGATGTTGTACAGCTTACTGGGTTGTGTTTCTGTGTTGGTTGTTTCTGTCCTTTTAAGATACGAAGTAATTTGACTGTGGTCTGACAGTGTTGTTTGTGGTTTGACTGTGAATGCTCTGAAAGAGGATGGGTCCAAATCCGTAATCATATAGTCTACGGTGCTGCAGCCAAGAGGTGAGCAATAGGTTGATCTTCCTAGGGAGTCTCCCATGAACCTCCCTCTCACTCTCCCTCCCTCCCTCTCTCCCTCCCTCTCTCTCTCCCTCCCTCTCTCTCTCTCCCTCCCTCTCACTCTCCCTCCCCCTCTCTCCCTTTCACTCTCTCCCTCCATCACTTTCTCCCTCCCCCCTCGCTCTCTCCCTCCCTCCCTCTCTCTCTCCCTCCCTCACACTCTCCCTCCCTCACTTTCTCTCTCCCTCTCTTTCTCCATCGCTCTCCCTCCCTCTCTCTCTTTCTCCCTCCCTCCCTCTCTCCCTCGCACCCTCTCTCACACCCTCCCTCCCTCACACTCCCTCCCTCCCTCGCACTCCCCTTCCCTCCTTTGCACTCTCCCTCCCTCCCACACGCTCTCTTTCCCGCGCACCCTCCATCCCTCCCTCCCCCTCCATCGGACTCTCCCCTCCCTCACGTTCTGTCCCTCGCGCTGGATAAAGGGAAGAGAAGTGGCAGCGAAAGTACGGACAGAACCTAGCTTTAATGATGTGTGCCTAACTCTCTAACTGTAACCAAGGTATATCTGACTGACAGTGCCTGTACCAAGGTATATCTGACTGACAGTGCCTGTACCAAGGGGTATCTGACTGACGGTGCCTGTACCAAGGGGTAGACTGACGGTGCCTGTACCAAGGGGTATCTGACTGACGGTGCCTGTACCAAGGGGTATCTGACTGACGGTGCCTGTACTAAGGGGTATCTGACTGACGGTGCCTGTACCAAGGTGTCTCTGACTGATGGCACCTGTAACAAGGTGTATCTGACTGACGCTGCCTGTCCCAAGGTGTATCTGACTGACAGTGCCTGTACCAAGGTGTATCTGACTGACAGTGCCTGTACCAAGGTGTCAAAGACTGACAGTGCCTGTGCCAAGGTGTATCTGACTTCAGTGCCTGTACCAATGTGTATCTGACTGACAGTGCCTGTACCAATGTGTATCTGACTGACAGTGCCTGTACCAAGGTGTCAGAGACTGACTGTGCCTTTACTAAGGTGTCAGAGACTGACTGTGCCTGTACAAAGGTGTCTCTGACTGATGGCGCCTGTAACAAGGTGTATCTGACTGACGCTGCCTGTAACAAGGTGTATCTGACTGACGCTGCCTGTACCAAGGTGTATCTGACTGACGGTGCCTGTACCAAGGGGTATTTGACTGATGGTACCAGTACCAAGTGGTATCTGACGGACAGTGCCTGTACCAAGGGGTATCTGACTGGTGCCTGTGACTAACTTGGTTCTGGTTATAATTCACTCCACAATTTTTCCATTCATGGTGATTTCCAGTGTTGGATAAAACAAAGTTTCAGCCTTGTGGGAATGGGCTATAGCCTGTGTTTTATGTTCTTGATTTGTGCCTTGATGCAGAAACTCTCCACTCCCACCGATTGTTATTTGAACATTTTGAATGTGTCAATCTTTCATCCCTTTCTTTCTCTGAGCATTGAGCGGATCATCACGCAACAACCCTCGAGGGTTTCACTTCATTCCCATTAAGGATTGGCGAGTATTTACCCACAACATTCCCTCGGGAGATTAAATGGCTGGGGTGGTGTCCATGAGAGGGTAGACTGTCCATGGGCTGTGAAAGGAATGAATTTGATGGGCTGAATGGGCCTTAACATTGTTTCATGCTTCTGATCCTAGTTTAGCTGTGGCCCTGCGGTTATTGCCCTGCAAAGCCAAGGGGCCTCGCCCAGTGAGTAGGGTGATGGTGAACTCACCACCGGTGCTTTGCTCTGCAGGACACTCAAGCTGAATGTGCTGATCTGACACTGAAGAACAGAGAATCACTCAGAACAGACTTGGAAGACAGGACTGAACATAAAAACACAGAGGCAAAGATGGAGGACCTGCAGAGTAAGAGCGACCAGGAGAAGCTTGCTGAGGTGAAGGCAGAGAACACAGAAGGGGAGAGAAAGGATGGTGAAGAGACTCCAGATGGCAAAGATACAGCTTCACCTGACACCGACATGGAGGACGGGCTGAACAAGAAACGCAGAAGACCAACTCTACGGAAAGGTGCGGCCTGGGGATAGGTCTGGAGATAGGCTGACTGGGGCCTGGGGATAGGCTGACTGGGGCCTGGGGATAGGCTGACAGTGGCCTGGGGCTGGGCCTGGGGATACGCTGACTGGAGACTGGGGATAGGCTGACTGGGGCCTGGGGATAGGCTGACAGTGGCCTGGGGCTGGGCCTGGGGATAGGCTGACTGGGGCCTGGGGATAGGCTGACAGTGGCCTGGGGCTGGGCCTGGGGATAGGCTGACTGGGGCCTGGGGATAGGCTGACAGTGGCCTGGGGCTGGGCCTGGGGATAGGCTGACTGGAGACTGGGGATAGGCTGACAGTGGCCTGGGGCTGGGCCTGGGGATAGGCTGACTGGAGACTGGGGATAGGCTGACAGTGGCCTGGGGCTGGGGCTGGGGATAGGCTGACTGGAGACTGGGGATAGGGTAATCTCTCTCTCTCTCGTTTTGTCTCTGTCTCTGTCTCTCTCTTTCTGTCTCTCTTTTTCTCTGTCTCCCTCTCTCTGTCTCCCTCTCTCTCTGTCTTTCTCTGTCTTTCTGTCTCTCTCTCTTTGTCTCTTTCTCTCTCTCTCTTTGTCTCTTTCTGTCTCTCTCGCTCTGTCTCTCTCTGTCTGTCTCTCTGTACCTGTCTGTCTTTATCTGTCTGTCTCTCTCTCTCTGTCTTTCTCTCCCTCTGATAAACAAGCTGTGCTGGTCTTGCTCAGACTGAGCTTGGTCTCTGCCTGTTCCGTATAATTTTATTTCTCTCAGCCTGTTGTGACATTACAGAAGGATTGTGTGATATTCAACAGGGACAGATCTGTGGTTCTGTTCAGTGTTTCGGACTGTTACCTATTGAGATTAGGCTTGGATTGTTATATATCTGTGAGGTACTGTGAGAATTCTCTACCCAAAGTGCTGTGGAAGCTCAGTCGTTGAGTATATTCCAGGCTGAGATAAATAGATTTTTGGACTCTAGGGGAATCAAGTGATATGAGGATAGGACGGGAAAGTGGAGACGAGGTCGAAGATCAGCCATGACCTTATTGAATGGCGGAGCAGGCTCGAAGGGCCGTATGAACTACTCCTGCTCCTATTTCTTCTGTTCTTATGTAACAACACTCATTTAAATGTTTAACTGAAATATCCATTTAAAGGTAATTATTTAATTTTTTCATATTTTTCTGTTGCAGAGAAAAGACTTCAGGAATCAAAGATTCTGCGTAAACAAGCCATGGTCAGAGACATGAGTGGTAACTGTCCTCTCTGCACAGCACCGCAATTACCGCCCCACAATTACAGCGACCATGCACTCAATTCCTCATTCTCCCCCTCCCCTGAAGGTGCTGACTCTCTCTCCCCCTCCCCTGAAGCTGCTGACTCTCTCTCCCCCTCCCCTGAAGGTGCTGACTCTCTCGCCCCCTCCCCTGAAGGTGCGGACTCTCTCTCCCCCCTCCCCTGAAGGTGCTGACTCTCTCTCCCCCTCCCCTGAAGCTGCTGACTCTCTCTCCCCCCTCCCCTGAAGCTGCTGACTCTCTCCCCGCCCCCCCGAAGGTGCTGACTCTCTCCCCCTCCCCTGAGGGTGCTGACTCTCTCCCCCCTCCCCTGAAGGTGCTGACTCTCTCCCCCTCCCCTGAAGGTGCTGACTCTCTCCCCCTCCCCTGAAGGTGCTGACTCTCTCCCCCCTCCCCTGAAGGTGCTGACTCTCTCCCCCCTCTCCTGAAGGTGCTGACTCTCTCCCCCCTCCCCTGAAGGTGCTGACTCTCTCCCCCCTCCCCTGAAGCTGCTGACTCTCTCCCCGCCCCCCCGAAGGTGCTGACTCTCTCCCCCTCCCCTGAAGGTGATGACTCTCTCCCCCTCCCCTAAAGGTGCGGACTCTCTCCCCCCTCCCCTGAAGGTGATGACTCTCTCCCCCCTCCCCTAAAGGTGCGGACTCTCTCTCCCCTCCCCTGAAGGTGCTGACTCTCTCCTCCCCCTCCCCTGAAGCTGCTGACTCTCTCTCCCCCCTCCCCTGAAGGTGCTGACTCTCTCCCCCCTCCCCTGAAGGTGCTGACTCTCTCTCCCCTCCCCTGAAGGTGCTGACTCTCTCTCCCCATCCCCTGAAGGTGCTGACTCTCTCTCCCCCTCCCCTGAAGGTGCTGACTCTCTCTCCCCCCTCCCCTGAAGGTGCTGACTCTCTCTCCCCATCCCCTGAAGGTGCTGACTCTCTCTCCCCCCTCCCCTGAAGGTGCTGACTCTCTCTCCCCATCCCCTGAAGGTGCTGACTCTCTCTCCCCCCTCCCCTGAAGGTGCTGACTCTCTCTCCCCTCCCCTGAAGGTGCTGACTCTCCTCCCCCTCCCCTGAAGCTGCTGACTCTCTCTCCCCCCTCCCCTGAAGGTGCTGACTCTCTCTCCCCATCCCCTGAAGGTGCTGACTCTCTCTCCCCCCTCCCCTGAAGGTGCTGACTCTCCTCCCCCTCCCCTGAAGCTGCTGACTCTCTCTCCCCCCTCCCCTGAAGGTGCTGACTCTCTCCCCCTCCCCTGAAGGTGCTGACTCTCTCCCCCTCCCCTGAAGGTGCTGACTCTCTCCCCCTCCCCTGAAGCTGCTGACTCTCTCTCCCCCCTCCCCTGAAGGTGCTGACTCTCTCCCCCTCCCCTGAAGGTGCTGACTCTCTCCCCCTCCCCTGAAGGTGCTGACTCTCTCTCCCCCCTCCCCTGAAGGTGCTGACTCTCCTCCCCCCTCCCCTGAAGCTGCGGACTTTCTCTCCCCTCCCCTGAAGGTGATGACTCTCTCCCCCTCCCCTGAAGGTGCTGACTCTCTCCCCCCCCTCCCCTGAAGGTGCTGACTCTCTGCCCCCTCCCCTGAAGATTCTGACTCTTTCCCATCCTCAGTTAATGCATCTATTGGAAAAAATATATTGCCTTTGGTTACCTCCTGTACAACTGCAATAACAGGTATTTAACTTCAATGTGTTTCAGAGAGAGGCCCACCAGAGGTGAAGGTCCTGCGTCAACAAGCAATCGTCCGTGATGTGAGCGGTGAGTCTCTAACTGGTTACTGCAACACTGAGTCACTGATTGGAGTGCTCAGTCACAATATTCTCATTAGCACTGTGATATTTTGGAGATGGTGCAGAGAAGGACAAGAATTACTCCAGCACTTGTGTCTGGGGGGCATCTGTGTTCTGAGGATACACTCTAAAATTGGATTTGTTCTGACCGCAGCTTGAGATTGGGTGGGTAGAGCCCATGATAGGGGAGAGTGTATATGGGCTGAGGGCTGTACAAAACATCAGTTAGCCCACAGTTAGAGACTGTGTGCAGTTCTGGGTGCCCTTTATAGAAAGGGCATTAAAATAATGGAGCTCGGACAGTGTAGATTCACCAAGATTCCAGGGATGGGAAACTAGAGTTATGAGGAGAGACTGGGACTGTTCCCACTGGGGCACAGAAGGCTCAAAGGAGATTTGATGGAGGTTTTAAAAATTATAAAGCGTTTTGACAGAGTGAATGGAGAAAGACCGTTTCCTCTGGTCGGGGAGTTAGTGATGAGGGATCATCAATTATTGTGAGAGTGAGGTTAGGAGAAATGTGTTTTCCCAAGTGGGTTGTTGGAGCATGGAATGATTTGCCATAGGAAGTAGTTGAGGCAGAGACCATTGGATCTTTTAATGGAAAATTGGATGAATATTTGAAGCAAAGGAAGATACAGCGCTATGGGGAGAGAGCGAGGCAGCGGAGTTAGTTAGGAATTGACACAGGGCTATGGGGAGAGAGTGGGACAGTGAGATTAGTTAGGAATTGACACAGGGCTATGGGGAGAGAGTGGGACAGTGAGATTAGTTAGGAATTGACACAGGGCTATGGGGAGAGAGTGGGACAGTGAGATTAGTTAGGAATTGACACAGGGCTATGGGGAGAGAGTGGGACAGTGAGATTAGTTTGGGATTAACACAGGGCTATGGGGAGAGAGTGGGACAGTGAGATTAGTTAGGAATTGACACAGGGCTATGGGGAGAGAGCGAGGCAGCGGAGTTAGGAATTGACACAGGGCTATGGGGAGAGAGTGGGACAGTGAGATTAGTTAGGAATTGACACAGGGCTATGGGGAGAGAGCGAGGCAGCGGAGTTAGTTAGGAATTGACACAGGGCTATGGGGAGAGAGTGGGACAGTGAGATTAGTTAGGAATTGACACAGGACTATGGGGAGAGAGTGGGACAGTGAGATTAGTTAGGAATTGACACAGGGCTATGGGGAGAGAGTGGGACAGTGAGATTAGTTAGGAATTGACACAGGGCTATGGGGAGAGAGTGGGACAGTGAGATTAGTTAGGAATTGACACAGGGCTATGGGGAGAGAGTGGGACAGTGAGATTAGTTAGGAATTGACACAGGGCTATGGGGAGAGAGTGGGACAGTGAGATTAGTTAGGAATTGACACAGGGCTATGGGGAGAGAGTGGGACAGTGAGATTAGTTAGGAATTGACACAGGGCTATGGGGAGAGAGCGAGGCAGCGGAGTTGGGTTAGGAATTGACACAGGACTATGGGGAGAGAGTGGGACAGTGAGATTAGTTTGGGATTAACACAGGGCTATGGGGAGAGAGTGGGGCAGTGAGATTAGTTTGGGATTAACACAGGACTATGGGGAGAGAGTGGGACAGTGAGATTAGTTTGGGATTAACACAGGGCTATGGGGAGAGAGTGAGGCAGTGAGATTAGTTTGGGATTAACACAGGGCTATGGGGAGAGAGTGGGGCAGTGAGATTAGTTTGGGATTAACACAGGACTATGGGGAGAGAGTGGGACAGTGAGATTAGTTTGGGATTAACACAGGGCTATGGGGAGAGAGTGGGGCAGTGAGATTAGTTTGGGATTAACACAGGACTATGGGGAGAGAGTGGGACAGTGAGATTAGTTTGGGATTAACACAGGGCTATGGGGAGAGAGTGAGGCAGTGAGATTAGTTTGGGATTGACACAGTGCTATGGGGAGAGAGCGAGGCAGCGGAGTTAGTTAGGAATTGACACGGCTATGGGGAGAGAGTGGGGCAGTGGGATTAGTTTGGGATTAACACAGGACTATGGGGAGAGAGTGGGACAGTGAGATTAGTTAGGAATTGACACAGGGCTATGGGGAGAGAGCGAGGCAGCGGAGTTAGTTAGGAATTGACACAGGACTATGGAGAGAGAGTGGGACAGTGAGATTAGTTTGGGATTAACACAGGACTATGTGGAGAGAGTGAGGCAGTGGGAATAGTTTGGGATTGACACAGTGCTATGGGGAGAGAGTGAGGCAGTGGGATTAGTTTGGGATTGACAGTGCTATGGGGAGAGAGTGGGGCAGTGAGATTAGTTTGAGATTAACACAGGACTATGGGGAGAGAGTGAGGCAGTGGGATTAGTTTGAGATTAACACAGGACTATGGGAAGAGAGTGGGGCAGTGAGATTAGTTTGGGATTAACACAGGACTATGGGGAGAGAGTGGGACAGTGAGATTAGTTTGAGATTAACACAGGACTATGGGGAGAGAGTGAGGCAGTGGGATTAGTTTGGGATTGACACAGTGCTATGGGGAGAGAGTGGGGCAGTGGGATTAGTTTGGGATTGAGACAGGGCTATGGGGGGAACACGGAGCAGTGGGATTAGTTTGCGATTGCTCTAGCAAAGAACTGGCACAGACACTTGGGCCAAGTGGCCTCCTTCTGTGTATCAAACCTCTGTAGTTCCTTTACCCAGCTGTATTCTTAGTGTAAAGTACAAACACCTCAATATGATGATGCAATTCACATTAAAGCACTTCACAACAATATGAAAAGGAACCTTTCATTGTCAGTCTTGTACTCAGCTATTCCCACTCCCACTGACAACCCCGCCTCGGCAACAAACTGCTACACCGTCTCATTCTGGCAGCAGGTGGCGCCAATGGACAGTTCTCTGTTGAATGGGACTGCTGGAATCCCAGATCAGTGCTGCCACAATGCCAGGAATACTGCAGATGGGGTAAATACTCTCTCCCTCCTCCGCCGTTATATTTGCTGAAACTCAATCCACATAATATAAATAATTGAAGGAACAAAAACGTTTACTGATGCTTTATATAAACAGGGTCAAAAGGAATTGATGAATTCAGTGTGGACATCGAACCCTCCCAGTACAGGTACAGCACGGGTTAGATACGGAGTAAAGCTCCCTCTACACTGCCCCATCAAACACTCCCAGGGCAGATACAGCACGGGTTAGATACAGAGTAAAGCTCCCTCTACACTGCCCCATCAAACACTCCCAGGGTAGGTAGAGCACGGGTTAGATACAGAGAAAAGCTCCCTCTACACTGCCCCATCAAACACTCCCAGGGCAGGTACAGCACGGGTTAGATACAGAGTAAAGCTCCCTCTACACTGCCCCATCAAACACTCCCAGGGCAGGTACAGCACAGGTTAGATACAGAGTAAAGCTCCCTCTACACTGTCGCATCAAACACTCCCAGGGCAGGTGCAGCACGGGTTAGATACAGAGTAAAGCTCCCTCTACACTGCCCAATCAAACACTCCCAGAGCAGGTACAGCACGGGTTAGATACAGAGTAAAGCTCCCTCAAGTGCAACACTCCCTTCGTCGACAGTGCTATCAAGCAGCACTTACTCACCAATAACCTGCTCGTTGACGTTCAGTTTGGGTTCCGCCAAGACCACTCGGCTCCCGACCTCATTACAGCCTTGGTCCAAACATGGATAAAAGAGCTGAATTCCAGAGGTGAGAGGTGAGAGTGACTGCCCTTGACATCAAGGCAGCGTTTGAATGTCCCATTGAATGTCAATGGGAATCAAGGGGAAAACACTCCACTGGCTGAAGTCATACCTAGCACAAACTAAGATGGTCATGATTGTTGGAGGCTGATCATCTCAGCCCTAGGACATCACTGCGGGAGTTCCTCAGGGCAGTGTCCGAGGCCCAACCATCATTAGTCGCTTCGTCAATGACCTTCCCTCCATCATAGGGTCAGAAGTGGGGATGTTCGCTGATGACGGCACAGTGTTCAGTTCCATTCGCAACTCCTCAGATAATGAAGCAGTCTATGCCTGCATGCAGCCAGACCTGGATGACATTCAGGCTTGGTCTGATAAGTGGCAAGTAACATTCGTGCCACACAAGTGCCAGGCAATGACCATCTCCGACAAGAGAGAGTCTAACCATCACCCCTTGATATTCAACGGCATTACCATCGCCGAATCCCCCACCATCAACATCCTGGGTGTCACCATTTACCAGAAACGTAACTGGACCAGCCACATAAGTAATGTGGCTACAAGAGCAGGTCAGAGGCTAGGTATTCTGTGGCGAGTGTCTCACCTCCTGACTCTCCAAACCCTTTCCACTATCTACAAGGCTCAAGTCAGGAGTGTGATGGAATACTCTCCACTTGCCTGGATGAGTGCAGCCCCAACAACACTCGAGAAGCTTGACAACATCCAGGACAAAGCAGCCTGCTTGATTGGCACCCCATCCACCACCTTAAACATTCACTCCCTCCACTGCCAGTGTACCGCGGCTGCAGTGTGTACCATCTACAAGATGCACTGCAGCAACTCGCCAAGGCTTCTTCGACAGCACCTCCCAAACCCGCGACCTCTTCCACCTAGAAGGACAAGGGCAGCAGGCGCATGGGAACACCACCACCTCCAAGTACCCCTCCAAGACACACACCATCCTGACTTAGAAATATATCGCCGATCCTTCATCGTCGCTGGGTCAAAATCCTGGAACTCCCTCCCTAACAGCACTGTGGGAGTACCTTCACCACACGGACTGCAGCGGTTCAAGAAGGCTGCTCACCACCACCTTCTCAAAGGCAATTAGGGAAGGGCAATAAATGCTGGCCTTGCCAGCGATGCCCACATCCCATAAACAAATAAAAAACTGCATAGCCAGTAATTGGGGACCACCCCCACCCCAACCCCCCTCCCAACCCCCTACCCCCACACCCCACCCCCACACCCCCTCCCCCACCCTTCCCCACATCCTCTGCCAGAACACATTGGGTTCACTTATGGAATGTTGCTGCAGGCTTTCCAAACTGAAAGCAAATCTGTAAGCAGGATATTAATATCAAACCTCATTAATAACATTCTGTGGTGCTGCCTCATCCCAGTGAATGTTAGAAGTACAGACAGCTGTTAATACTGATACTACATGCCAGGCAGCAACCTGGCGTGGGGGTCACCCCACTGAGAGGAGTGTTAAATTATACTCGTACGTCCTGTCTCATCTCCAAAGGAAGAGGATCAACATCTCACGCACTCGCCTTAAATACCACCGCCAAGAGAGTGCATGCTCCCAGCTCACGCTCTCTCACTCTCTCTCTCCTTCATATACACGCACTCGCCTTAAATACCACCACTGTGGAAGTGCATGCCCTCAGCTTGCTCTCTCCTTCGAGAACGGTAGTATAGTGGTAATGTCACTGGGCTAGTAATCCAGAGGCCTGGACTAATGATCCAGAGACGTGAGTTCAAATCCCATCACGGCAGCTGGGGAATTTAAATTCAGTTAATTAAATAAATCCGGAATAAAAAGCTAGTATCAGTAATGGTGACCATGAAACTATCGGATTGTTGTAAAAACTCATCTGGTTCACTAATGTCCTTTAGGGAAGGAAATCTGCTGTCATTACCTGGTCTGGCCTATATGTGACTCCAGACCCACAGCAATGTGGTTGACTCTTAACTGCCCTCTGAAATAGCCCAGCAAGTCACTCAGTTGTAAAAAACTGCTACGAAAAACAATAAAAATAAAACCGGATGGACCACCTGGCATTGACCTCGGCACCGGTTACGGACACGGCAATGGCACACCCAGCCCAGTCGACCCTGCAAAGTCTTCCTCACCAACATCTGGGGACTTGTGCCAAAATTGGGGGAGCTGTCCCACAGACTAGTCAAGTAACAGCCTGACATAGTCATACTCAGCGAATCATACCTTTCAGCCACTGTCCCAAACTCCTCCATCACCATCCCTGGGTATGTCCTGTCCCACCGGCAGGACAGATCCACCAGGGGTAGCGGCACAGTGGTAATACAGTCGGTAAGGAGTGACCCAATGAGCCCTTAACATTGACTCTGGACCCCATGAAGTCTCATGGCTTCAGGTCAAGCATGGGCAAGGAAATCTCCTGCTGATTACCACCTACCGCCCCCCTCAGCTGATGAATCAGTACTCCTCCATGTTGAACACCACTTGGAAGAAGGGCACAGAAGGTACTTTGAGTGGGGGACTTCAATGTCCATCACCAAGAGTGGCTCGGTAGCACCACCACTGACCGAGCTGGCCAAGTCCTGAAGGACATAGCTGCCAGTCTGGGCCTGCGACAAGTGGTGAGAGAACCAACACGAGGGAAAAACCTACTTGACCTCGTCCTCGCCAGTCTACCTGTCGCAGATGCATCTGTCCATGATAGCATTGGTAGCAGTAACCATCGCACAGTCATTGTGGAGACGAAGTCCCGTCTTCACACTAAGAACACCCTCCATCGTGTTGTGTGGCACTACCACTGTGCTAAATGGGATAGATTCAGAACAGATCTAGCAGATCAAAACTGGGCATCCATGAGGTGCTGTGGGCCATCAGCAGCAGCAGCATTGTATTCCACCACAATCTGTAACCTCATGGCCTGGCATATCCATCACTCTACCATTACCATCAAGCCAGGGGACAACCCTGGTTCAATAAGGAGTGTAGAAGAACATGCCAGGAGCAGCACCAGGCGTACCTAAAAATGCGGTGCCAACCTGGGGAAGCTGCATCACAGGACTACATACATGCTAAAAAGCAGAAGCAGCATGCTATAGACAGGGCTAAGCGATCCCACAATCAACGGATCAGATCAAAGCTCTGCAGTCCTGCCACATCCAGTCGTGAATGGTGCTGGACCTTTAAACAACTAATGGGTGGAGATGGCTCCATGAATATCCCCATCCTTAATGATGGTGGAGCCCAGCACGTGAGTGCAAAAGACAAGGCTGAAGTGTTTGCAACCATCTTCAGCCAAAAGTGCCGAGTGGATGATCCATATCGGCTTCCTCCTGCAGTCCCCACCATCACAGAAGCCATTCTTCAGCCAATTCGATTCACTCCACGTGATATCAAGAAACAGCTGAGCGTACTGGATACAGCTAAGGCTATGGGCCCTGACAACATCCCGGCTATCGTGCTGAAGACGTGCTCCAGAACTAGCTGCACCTCTAGCCAAGCTGTTCCAGTACAGCTATAACACTGGCATCTATCCGACAATGTGGAAAACTGCCCAGGTATGAACTGTCCAGAAAAAGCAGGACAAATTGAATCCGGCCAATTACCGCCCCATCAGTCTACTCTCAATCATCAGCAAAGTGATGGAAGGTGTCGTTGACAGAGCTATCAAGCAGCACTTACTCACCAATAACCTGCTCACCGATGCTCAGTTTGGGTTCTGCCAGGACCATTTGGCTCCAGACCTCATCACAGCCTTGGTCCAAACATGGACAAAGGAGCTGAATTCCAGAGGTGAGGTGAGAGTGACTGCCCTTAACATCAAGGCAGCATTTGACCAAGTGTGGCATCAAGGAGCCCCAGTAAGACTGAAGTCAATGGGAATTGAGGGGAAAACTCTCCACTGGCTGGAGTCATACCTAACACAAAGGAAGATGGTTATGATGGTTGGAGGTCAATCATCACAGCCCCAGGACATCGCTGCAGGAGTTCCTCAGGGCAGTGTCCTAGGCCCAACCATCTTCAGCTGCTTCATCAATGACCTTCCCTCCATCATAAGGTCAGAAGTGGGGATGCTTGCTGATGACTGCACAGTGTTCAGTGCCATTCACAACTCCTCAGATAATGAAGCAGTCCATGCCCGCATGCAGCAAGACCTGGACGACATTCAGGCTTGGGCTGATAAGTGGCAGGTAACATTCGTGCCACAGAAGTGCCAGACAATGACCATCTCCAACCAGTGAGAATCTAACCACTGCCCCTTGACATTCAACGGCATTACCATCGCCGAATCCCCCACCATCAATATCTTGGGGAGCACCATTGACCAGAAACTTAACTGGACCAGCCACATAAATACTGTGGCAACAAGAGCAGGTCAGAAGCTGGGTATTCTGTGGTGAGTGTCTCACCTCCTGACTCCCCAAAGCCTTTCCACATGGCACAAGTCAGGAGTGTGATGGAATACTCTCCACTTGCCTGGATGAGTGCAGCTCCAACAACACTCAAGAAGCTCGACACCATCCAGGACAAAGCATCCCGCTTGATTGGCACCCTATCCACCACCTTAAACATTCACTCCCTCCACCATCGGCGTACCGTGGGTGCAGTGTGTACCATCTACAAGATGCACTGCAGCAACTCACCAAGGCTTCTTCAGCAGCACCTCCCAAACCCACGACCTCTACCACCTAGGCCAGAAGTGCCGAGTGGATGATCCATAATGGCCTCCTCCTGAGGTCCTCACCACCACAGAAGCCAGTCTTCAGCCAATTCGATTCACTCCACGTGATATCAAGAAGTGGCTGAGCACACTGGATACAGCAAAGGCTATGGGCCCCGACAACATAGATAAGGGCAGCAGGCACATGGGAACACCACCACATCCAAGTTCCCCTCTAAGTCACACACCATCCTGACTTAGAAGTATATCGCCGATCCTTCATCGTCGCTGGGTCAAAATCCTGGAACTCCCCCCCTAACAGCACTGGGAGTACCTTCACCACACGGACTGCAGCGGTTCAAGAAGGCGGCTCACCACCACCTTCTCAAGGGCAACTAGGGATGGGCAATAAATGCTGGCCTTGCCAGCGACGCTGACATCGCATGAATGAATAAAAAAAAACACACACACTCGTCTCAAATACCACTGCTATGGGAGTGCGTGCTCCCAGCTCGTTCTCTCTCCTGTACTGTAGATTGTATGTATTTCTCTCTCTCATGTACACTTCTGTTTTCATAGCCAGCAGCCAAGGAATAAACTACACACCTGAGACACAAACTTCCATAGTGCGGGACACAGACTGGTTTGCACTGTATTGGTGCAAAGGGCACTCACTGGGTCCTCTGCCTTGCAATCTACAGAGGACCTGGGTGCTGGTTGGAATCCGGGAAGCGAGGCTTGGAGTGACAATCATGTGTTGAGTGGGCCCTTGGAACAGTGTAGAAGGAACTGGGCAATGATCAAATGCAGGAGAAACAGCCCAAGACAAGTAGTGGTCTCTCCTAAACAAGGGCTGGCCACAGCCAGACCTGTAGAGAGACAAACGGCTCCCCTCAGATAGGAAGGGGAGGAAGGGCAGAGACACGAGCTAGGAGAGTGGGCAAAAGAGGGAGTGGCAGCAGACAATACCCAGGGAATATAACCACTTAATAACTCAGCTCTGGAGAAGACAGGTGAGCTGAGGTTCAAGGGCCCTTTAATAAGTGTTATCACATTATCACTGCAGGATGATACACTCATTCAATAAGGATTCTGAGCCGAGCCTCAAACCCACATCCTGTCCTTCACCAAAATCACCAGCACATTACCGCATTCTCCCTTCCTGAAACCCCTCTGCCACTGACCCCACATTCACTTCTTCATCACCACCAGGCTCAACTCTACAGTAAAGCTCCCTCTACACTGTTCCACCAAACACTCCCAGATCAGGTACAATATGGGTTAGATACAGAATAAAGCTCCCTCTACACTGTCCCATCAAACACGCCCAGACCAGGTACAGTATGGGTTAGATACAGAGTAAAGCTCCCTCTACACTGTCCCATCAAACACGCCCAGACCAGGTACAGTATGGGTTAGATACAGAGTAAAGCTCCCTCTACGCTGTCCCATCAAACACGCCCAGACCAGGTACAGTATGGGTTAGATACAGAGTAAAGCTCCCTCTACACTGTCCCATCAAACACTCCCAGGGCAGGTACAGCACGGGTTAGATACAGAGTAAAGCTCCCTCTACATTGTCCCATCAAACACGCCCAGGGCAGGTACAGCAAAGGGAGGCGGAAGGTTGAAATGGAGTCACTGATTTTCAGAATCTTGGTCCCCAGCCAAACCCTGCTGGTTAATCAGGACAGGGCTCATTTTGTTTTCTGAGGGTGTCAGATTGAAAATTAAGCAGCTGAGAGACTGAGTTGTGCATTCCGACATGAATCATCAATGATTAAGTTCTGTGTGCTGGAGTTCACTCCTGCCAGCACATTCCAGAGCAGAATGAGGTCTCTTGCTCTGCGTAAAGGGTGATGGGGACATGGGACGCGTGATCTCCTACTCCGTGTAAAGGGTGGTTGGGACACAGAACATGTGACCTCCTGCTCCATGTAAAGGGCGGTGTGGAGATGGGACACGTGATTTCCTGCTCCGTGTATAGAGCGGTGTGGAGACAGATCACATGATCTGCTGCTCCATGTAAAGGTCGGTGCGGAGACGGGACACGTGATCTCTCTTGATTTTCCAGCCTTTCTCTGCTGTTACCGCTGATCCCAGGGACTGCCAGGAGCGGCTGAGGGTAAACCCCGGGGCAGAGGGCAGAAGTCTAACTGGTGTAGCATTTGGAAGGATGAGGGATGGGCTCTGGACACACTGTCCGGTGAGGGATGGGGTCTGGACACACTGTCCGGTGAGGAACTGACTCTGAACACACTGTCCGGTGAGGAACTGACTCTGAACACACTGTTCGGTGAGGGACTGACTCTGAACACACTGTTCAGTGAGGGACTGACTCTGAACACACTGTCCGGCGAGGGACGGGCTCTGTGAACACTCTCTATATTGGATGTTTGTGATTACCTTTTCTTTTTTACTCAGGTGATGTGTTGTCATGTGAAATGAAATCAAATGAATCAACAACAATGTCAGGTGACCCAGAGTCACTTATGAAGTCAGCTGATATTCCAATACCTGAGGTCAAATCAGTTGCCCCCAAGATATCTGAGGTCAATTCAGCCCATCCCAAACCATTCGAGGTCAAGTCAGCTGATCCCAAACCAGCCGAGGTCAAATCAGCTGATCCCAAACCATCTGAGGTCAAGTCAACTGATCCCAAACCATCTGAGGTCAAGTCAGCTGATCCCAAGGTGTCTGAGATCAAGTCAGCTGATCCCAAACCATCTGAGGTCAAGTCAGCTGATCCCAAACCATCTGAAGTCAAGTCAGCTGATCCCAAACCATCTGAGGTCAAATCAGCTGATCCCAAACCATCCGCGGTCAAGTCAGCTGATCCCAAACCATCTGAGGTCAAGTCAGCTGATCCCAAACCATCTGAGGTCAAGTCAGCTGATCCCAAACCATCCGAGGTCAAGACAGCGGAACCCAAACCATCCGAGGTCAAGTCAGCTGATCCCAAGGTGTCTGAGATCAAGTCAGCGGAACCCAAACCATCCGAGGTCAAGTCAGCGGAACCCAAACCATCTGAGGTCAAGTCAGCTGATCCCAAACCATCTGAGGTCAAGTCAGCTGAACCCAAACAATCCGAGGTCAAGTCAGCTGATCCCAAGGTGTCTGAGATCAAGTCAGCGGAACCCAAACCATCCGAGGTCAAGTCAGCGGAACCCAAACCATCTGAGGTCAAGTCAGCTGATCCCAAACCATCTGAGGTCAAGTCAGCTGAACCCAAACAATCCGAGGTCAAGTCAGCTGATCCCAAGGTGTCTGAGATCAAGTCAGCGGAACCCAAACCATCCGAGATCAAGTCAACTGAACACAAACAATCCGAGATCAAGTCAGCTGATCCCAATGTGTCTGAGATCAAGTCAGCGGAACCCAAACCATCCGAGATCAAGTCAACTGAACACAAACAATCCGAGATCAAGTCAGCTGATCCCAATGTGTCTGAGATCAAGTCAGCGGAACCTAAACCATCCGAGATCAAGTCAACTGAACACAAACAATCCGAGATCAAGTCAGCTGATCCCAATGTGTCTGAGATCAAGTCAGCGGAACCCAAACCATCCGAGATCAAGTCAACTGAACACAAACAATCCGAGATCAAGTCGGCTGAACCCAAACAATCCGAGGTCAAATCAGCTGGTCCCAAACCATCTGAGGTCAAGTCAGCTGATCCCAAACAAACCGAGGTCAAGCTAACTGATTCCAAACCAACTGAGGTCAAGTCAGCTGATCCCAAACCATCCAAGGTCAAGACAGCGGAACCCAAACCATCCGAGGTCAAGTCAGCTGATCCCAAACCATCCGACGTCAAGCCAGCTGATCCCAAACCATCCAAGGCCAAGCCAGCTGATCCCAAACTATCCGAGGTCAAGCCAGCTGATCCCAAACTATCCGAGATCAAGTCAGCTGATCCCAAACCATCCAAGGTCAGGACAGCTGATCCCAAACCATCCGAGGTCAAGTCAGCGGAACCGAAACCACCCGAGGTCAAGCCAGCTGATCCCAAACAATCCGAGGTCAAGCCAGCTGATCCCAAACTATCCGAGATCAAGTCAGCTGATCCCAAACCAACCAAGGTCAAGCCAGTTGATCCCAAACTATCCGAGGTCAAGCCAGCTGATCCCAAACTATCTGAGATCAAGTCAGCTGATCCCAAACCAACCAAGGTCAAGCCAGTTGATCCCAAACTATCCGAGGTCAAGCCAGCTGATCCCAAACTATCCGAGGTCAAGCCAGCTGATCCCAAACTATCCAAGGTCAAGACAGCTGATCCCAAACCATCCGAGGTCAAGTCAGTGGAATCCAAACCATCCGAGGTCAAGTCAGCTGATCCCAAACCATCCGAGGTCAAATCAGCTGATCCCAAACCATCCGATGTCAAGTCAGCTGATCCCAAACCAATTGAGGTCAAGTCAGCTGATCCCAAACCAATTGAGGTCAAGTCAGCTGATCCTGAAGTATCTGCTATGATATCAGCCAATCTAGAACTACGTGATATGGTGACGCGTGTCCCTAAATCTTATGACCAATTAGTAAGCGATCCTGTATCATGTGATATGAGGTCAGTGGGTCCTGAATCATGTGACAATGTGCTGGGTGTGTTGGAATTGGATGAGTTGAGGTCACAGATCGAGCAGCTACGAAAGGAGTTGGACAAAGCTCGGGAGCAGGCTGCCCGACACCAGAAGAACTATCTGGATTTACAAGGTAGGAGTGATTCATAAAGAACACGAAGGGATGTTGGGAGATGAGACCAGGCACTGTACGCTCCGTGCTCAGTCCTGGGAATGTGCCAGTGGCTGGGGGGTGGGGGGAATGGGCGCTGAAATTTGGTGGAGGGCTGTGGGTGGGTGGGCGTTTGGGTGGGGCTAGGCGCAGAGTTTGGGGGGGGAAGTTTGGGGGGAGCTGGGCGCGGGGGGTTCGGGGGCAGGGGTTTGGTTGCGGGGATCGGGTGGGGCCGAATTTTGTCTCAGATTTGACGCCTTCAAGGAGAAAAATCAGCAGAATTTTTCTGAGTTTTGAGGGAAGCCCAAACAATGGACAGAGGTGAGGAGCTGAATCCATTCTCATTACAGCGGAGATTGAGGAGAGATATTAAAATAATGATGAAGTCATTGATGAGGAGGTTTTCTGTACAGAAGCTGCAGAAAACAACCAACTTGAAAGAGGGGGTGAAGGGTTCCTCTCCCCAATGGGGGACTGGATGGGGCAGTGACTTTTCACCCTTTGAGCCCCGGGGTCACATCAGACTCAAACATTGCATGCAGTCTCAGAGGCAGCTGTAAAGGTCTACCAGAAATTAATTTGGGAGAATTGTAGTGAGAGCCCACAATACACACAGCCCTTACGTTGGCACGAAATTGCCAATCTCACGCAGAGGTCACTGGGCAGAATCATTCACACTGGTACAGCAAGAGGTGTTCCTCTGAGCTAAGGGCTGGGCCACATTTAGAGGGAGCTTTACTCTGTATCTAACCCGTGCTGTACCTGCCCTGGGAGTGATTGTTGGGACAGTGTAGAGGGAGCTTTACTCTGTATCTAACCCGTGCTGTACCTGCCCTGGGAGTGTTTGATGGGACAGTGTAGAGGGAGCTTTACTCTGTATCTAACCTGTGCTGTAGCTGCCCTGGGAGTGTTTGTTGGGACAGTGTAGAGGGAGCTTTACTCTGTATCTAACCCGTGCTGTACCTGCCCTGGGAGTGTTTGATGGGACAGTGTAGAGGGAGCTTTACTCTGTATCTAACCTGTGCTGTACCTGCCCTGGGAGTGTTTGTTGGGACAGTGTAGAGGGAGCTTTACTGTGTATCTAACCTGTGCTGTAGCTGCCCTGGGAGTGTTTGATGGGACAGTGTAGAGGGAGCTTTACTCTGTATCGAACCCGTGCCCGTACCTGACCTCTGACCTTTCTGAAGGGTTGCTGGAGGAGCAGCGATTGGTCAACGTGCAACAAACTGAAAACTTCGCCAAACAGATCCAGCGTCTCCAAGGTGAGTGACGTATTTTGGGATCGACTTGTGCTCTAAAGCAGTGTGCTAGAGACTGTTTGCTGAGCGAGGCTCGGGTTAAGGAATAGGAAATGGAGCAATGCGGAGAGCTATAATGCCAGGCGAGGGCAGGTGCTGAGTGGGGTCCAGCAGGGCGCCTGTTGTTTCTATGATTCTATAAAGTATGATCGTGACCCAAATGCAACATTATCAAATTTTCAGCCAACACCAAAATAGTGAGAGCAGCAGACACAGTGCAGCGAGCGAAAGATTCCTGGAGGATTCAGACCACTTACGCCATTGGGCAGACAAATAGCAGATGAAAATGAACATTGATAAATGTAAAGGATTGTTTAAAGGTTGGACCAACGTGCATCATAAATATGCAATGGATCGGTTTGAATAGGCCAAGGAATGGGTGTGGGGTGATGAGAGAATCCTCACTTTCAATGCCTGGACAAGTTGGCAAATAAACACAGCTTGATTACTGGTAGACTGCTGGGATTTATAACCAGACAGTGAAGCACAAGACTACAGAGGGTGTGTGAGGACTTCACAGTGTACTGGGAGACCTCACTTGGATAGTGAATACAGTTCTGGTCACCATATCACATAAAGCTCACACATGTGTTGGAGCGAGTGCAAGAAAAGCCATCGCAGTGTAAAGGGAAAACTCGGAGGAGCCTTCAGAGGAAATATCTCCAGTCTAAAAGAAGAAAGACTTGCATTTATATAGCGCCTTTCACAACCACAGGTCAGTGTTTGACTGACGAGCATCAAAGCACTTAAGAGAAGGCTTGAGGTGTACATGAGGGAGACGTGACTAGAGGGATACTGGGGTCAGGGTGGGAAGAGGTAATTACGATGGAAGGAGGCTAATGCGCATTATAGACCAGTTAGGTTGAATGGCCTGTTTCTGTGGTGTCGATTATATGTAATTATGAAGGACGGCCCAAAGCGCTTTACAGCAAATGAAGTACTTTTGAAGTATAGTCATTGTTGCAATGGAGACGAGGTGGTTGTGGGGTATCAAGGAATATAAAATATTAAATGAAGCTGATTAACAGATCTCCTGTGGGGCATGTGCTGAGGGGGTGCCCAACATCAGTGGCATGGCAGGCGGAGGTGGGGGTGAGATCAACTCATCATCAATGCCGCTCAGGCACTCCATTCAAATGACTCGACCTGAACCAGAAGATGAGCAAGGCGAGTGACACCTGTAGTGACAGGGCGAGTGACACCTGTAGTGACAGGGTGAGTGACACCTGTAGTGACAGGGCGAGTGACACGTAGTGACAGGGCGAGTGACACCTGCAGTGACGAGTCGAGTGTCACCTGCAGTGACAGCTTGAGTGACACCTGTAGTGACAGGGTGAGTGACACCTGTAGTGACAGGGTGAGTGACACCTGCAGTGACAAGTCGAGTGACACCTGTAGTGACAGGTCGAGTGACACCTGTAATGACAGGGTGAGTGAAACCTGTGGCGATAGGGAGAGGGACATCTGTAGTGACAGGTTGCGTGACACCTGTAGTGACAGGTCAAGCGACACCTATAGTGACAGGGCGAGTGATACCTGTAGTGACAGGGCGAGTAACACCTGCAGTGACAGGGCAAGTGACACCTGTAGTGAGAGGGCGAGAGACACCTGTCGTGTCAGGGTAAGTGACACCTATAGTGACAGGTCGAGTGACAGGTCGAGTGACAACTGCAGTGACAGGGCGAGTGACACCTGTAGTGACAGGGCGAGTGACAACTATAGTGACAGGGTGAGTGACACTTGTAGTGACAGGGCGAGTGACACCTGTAGTGACAGGGCGGGTGACACCTGTAGTGGCAGGGCGAGTGACACCTGTCGTGACAGGTGGAGTGACCCCTGTAGTGACAGGGTGAATGACACCTACAATGACAGGACGAGTGACACCTGTAGTGACAGGTTGAGTGACACCTGTAGTGACAGGTCGAGTGACACCTGTAATGAGAGGGCGAGTGGCACCTGTAGTGACAGGGCGAGTGACACCTGTAGTAACACGTCGAGTGACACCTGTAGTGACAGGTCGAGTGACACCTGTAGTGACTGGGTGCATGACACCTGTAGTGACAGGTCCAGTGACACTTGTATGTGACAGGGCGAGTGACACCTGTAGTGACAGGGTGAGTGACACCTGTAGTAACACGTCAAGTGACACCTGTAGTGACAGGTCGAGTGACACCTATAGTGACGGGTCGAGTGACACCTGTAGTGACTGGGTGCATGACACCTGTAGTGACAGGTCCAGTGACACTTGTATGTGACAAGGCGAGTGACAGCTGTAGTGACAGGGCGGGTGACACCTGTAGTGGCAGGGCGAGTGACACCTGTCGTGGCAGGGCGAGTGACACCTGTCGTGACAGGTGGAGTGACCCCTGTAGTGACAGGCCGAGTGACCCCTGTAGTGACAGGGTGAATGACAACTACAATGACAGGACGAGTGACACCTGTAGTGACAGGTTGACTGACACCTGTAGTGACAGGTCGAGTGACACCTGTAATGAGAGGGCAAGTGGCACCTGTAGTAACACGTCGAGTGACACCTGTAGTGACAGGTCGAGTGACACCTGTAGCGACTGGGTGCATGACACCTATAGTGACAGGTCCAGTGACACTTGTATGTGACAGGGCGAGTGACACCTGTAGTGACAGGGCAAGTGACATCTGTAGTGACAGGGCGAGTGACACCTGTAGTGACAGGTCGAGTGACACCTGTAGTGACTGGGTGCATGACACCTATAGTGACAGGTCCAGTGACACTTGTATGTGACAGGGCGAGTGACACCTGTAGTGACAGGGCGAGTGACACCTGAAGTGACAGGGCGAGTGACACCTGTAGTGGCAGGACGAGTGACACCTGTACTGACAGGTCTAGTGACACCTGTAGTGACAGGGCGAGTGACACCTGTAGTCACAGCTCGAGTGACACCTGTAGTGGCAGGGTGATTGACACCTGTAGTGGCAGGGTGAGTGACACCTGTAGTGGCAGGGTGAGCGACCCCTGTAGTGACAGGTCTAGTAACACCTGTAGTGACAAGGGCGAGTGACACCTGTAGTGACATTGCGAGTGACAGCTGTAGTGACAGGGCGAGTAACACCTGCAGTGACAGGGCGAGTGACACCTGTAGTGTCAGGGCGAGTGACACCTGTAGTGACAGGGTGAGTGACACCTGTAGTGACAGGGTGAGTGACACCTGTAGTGGCAGGGCGAGTGACACCTGTAGTGACAGGTCGAGTGACACCTGTAATGAGTGGGCGAATGACACCTGTAGTAACACGTCGAGTGACACCTGTAGTGACAGGTCGAGTAACACCTGTAGTGACTGGGTGCATGACACCTGCAGTGACAGGTCCAGTGACAATTGTATGTGACAGGGCGAGCGACACCTGTAGTGACAGGGCGAGTGACACCTGTAGCGACAGGGCGAGTGACACCTGTAGTGGCAGGGCGAGTGACACCTGTAGTGACAGGTCTAGTGACACCTGTAGTGACAGGGCGAGTGACACCTGTAGTGGCAGGGCGAGTGACACCTGTAGTGACAGGTCTAGTGACACCTGCAGTGACAGGGTGAGTGACACCTGTAGTCACAGCTCGAGTGACACCTGTAGTGGCAGGGTGAGTGACACATGTAGCGGCAGGGTGAGCGACACCTGTAGTGACAGGGCGAGTGACACCTGTAGCGACAGGGCGAGTGACACCTGTAGTGGCAGGGTGAGTGACACCTGTAGTGACAGGTCTAGTGACACCTGTAGTGACAGGGTGAGTGACACCTGTAGTGGCAGGGCGAGTGACACCTGCAGTGACAGGTCTAGTGACACCTGCAGTGACAGGGTGAGTGACACCTGTAGTCACAGCTCGAGTGACACCTGTAGTGGCAGGGTGAGTGACACCTGTAGTGACAGGGCGAGTGACACTTGTAGTGTCAGGGCGACTGACACCTGTAGTGACAGGGTGAGCGACACCTGTAGTGACAGGTCAAGTGACACCTGTAGTGACAGGTCGAGTGACACATGTAATGACAGGGCGAGCTACAACTGTAGTGACAGGGTGAGTGACACCTGTAGTGACAGGGCGAGTGACACCTGTAGTCACCGCTCGAGTGACACCTGTAGTGACAGGGCGAGTGACACCTGTAGTGACAGGGCAAGTGACAACTGTAGTGGCAGGGTGAGTGACACCTGTAGTGACAGGTCTAGTGACACATGTAGTGACAGGTCTAGTGACACCTGTAGTGACATGGCGAGTGACACCTGTAGTGACAGGGCGAGTGACACCTGTAGTGACAGGGTGAGCGACACCTGTAGTGACAGGGTGAGTGACACCTGTAGTGATAGGTCGAGTGACACATGTAGTGACAGGGCTGTTAGATCCGTGATTCTGAGAGTATGATGTTTTTCAATAACTACACGGATACTGTAACTTAACAATCAACAGGTGTTTACTGGAGTAGGGTAGTCTCAAGACTGGGGGTACAGAGGCATGCTCAAGGCTTATATACAGGTGTGGTCACTGCCGGTACTACAGTATACAGGAGCTGTAAAAGTAGTTCTCTCTTAAAGGTACATACACTACAATTCCTCCCCTTTTAGATTAGCAGTACCCATAATATTCAAATAACAATTAACACTTTAACATGTACATTAAACAACAATAGTCCATTTATAGATTCAGTCTTTGGGGCGGCTTCCTGATCCTTTCAGGATAGCGCCTTTCCAGAGGTTCTTGTTCTTGGTGCGGAGGCGATTCTGGCCCCTTTTTGTCAGTTAGTTCATCGGTTTCCACTGCTACTGGTTCTGAGGTAGATGCGACCGGTATGTCGGGTTCATCCCCAGGTACGCGAGACATGGGGTTGACTCGTTCCTGTGACAATAAGATCTGATCGACGTGGCGTCTCACAATGTTCTCCCCGACATCCACTGTGTACATTAATGGCCCCTGCCTTGTGCATATCGTTCCGGGTTGCCATTTCTCTGTTCGGTAGTCACGGGCCAAGACTGGTTGTCCTACGTTGAAGCTCCTTGTCGGCTTCTCATTGATGTGCTGGAATTGTTTATCCTCAACATTTCTTTGCACATTTGGTCTGTGCAAATCCAGACGAGATCTCAACCTTCGGTTAAAGAACATCATGGCCGGGGTCTGGTTGGTAACTGCATGTGTTGCATTTCTGTAGGCTAATAAGAAATTGTCCACCGTATGCTGTAGTGGAATTTCATCGTCGCACATGGCCTTTATCGCGTTTTTAAAGGTTTGTACGAACCTCTCAGCCAATCCATTTGTGGCTGGATGATACGGGGCGGATGTGTAATGCCTTACCCCATTCCTTCTCATAAATTTCCGAAACTCTTCGGACACAAACTGTGGTCCATTATCAGAGCAAATCTGCTCTGGCAAGCCGTTCCTGGCAAATATGGTCCGTAGGACTGCAATCGTTTTCTCTGTAGTGGTTGAGGACATTTTTATCACCTCAGGCCATTTCGAATGAGCATCCACTGCTATTAAGAACATTGAGTCCATGAATGGACCAGCAAAATCAATACGCACCCGTTGCCATGGAGAGGAGGGCCACTCCCATGGGTGTAGAGGGGCATGTGGTGGTGCATTTTGGACCTTCTGGCATCCTGAGCAGCTCTTGGTTAGGTCCTCGATTTGTTGATCGATTTCCGGCCACCACACATAAGCCCTAGCAAGGCTTTTCATTTTCACTCCTCCCAGATGACCTTCATGAAGCTCATTTAGCACTCTCTCCCTTAACTTGGGTGGAATCACCACTCTGGATCCACACATCACTGTCCCCTGGCATACTGACAGCTGTTCTCTTCTGGATGAGAACACTGGCAACAGTGAGTCGCCATGTGTTGGCCATCCCCTCACCGTCAAATCATATACCCGAGATAGCATCGGATCATTGCGGGTCTCCTCTATATCCGCGTTCGTTACTGGCAATCGTTCAATTATTGACGAATAAAATATCTCGATAGGGTCCACTGCTGGTGCTTCCTCCACAGTAGGCAGTGGCAGGCGCGATAGCCCATCAGCCTTCCCATGCTGTTTCGTGCCTTTATATTCTATTTCATATTGATTCGCCCCTAGAAACAGGGACCATCTTTGTAACCGTTGTGCAGTCATCACTGGAACGCCCTTCTTAGGATTAAAGATGGAGACAAGTGGTTGGTGGTCAGTCAGCAAGGTGAACTTCTGCCCATGCAGATAGTGGTTAAATTTTTTTACTCCCCATACTAGGCTGAGGGCCTCCCTGTCAATTTGGGCGCAGTTGCGCTCGGCTGAGGTTAGTGACCAAGACGCAAAGGCTACTGGCCTCTCCAACCCGTCTGGGAATTTGTGCGACAGCACCGCTCCAGTACCATAGGGTGATGCATCACATGCCAAACGAATTGGTAGTGCTGGGTTGAAATGGGCCAACACCTCTTTTGATGTGATCAATTCTTTGCACTTCTGGAAAGCTCATTTACGTTCGTCATTCCACTTCCATGGTACCCCTGTTTGCAATAGGGTGTTCAGTGGGTGTAATACCGTAGACAAATTTGGTAAGAACTTATGGTAGTAGTTTACCAGCCCGAGGAACGACCTCAGTTGTGACACATTTTCCGGTGCTGGAGCCTTGACTACTGCCTCAATCTTTTCAGGGGACTTATGTAACCCCTCTTCATCGATAACATGGCCACAATACGAGATCTGCTTCTGGAAAAACTCGCACTTGTGGCGATTAGCTCATAGCCCATATTCCTTTAATCTGGTGAGCACCTTCTCCAGGTTGGCGAGGTGATCACTGTCATTTTCGCCCGTGACCAGGATGTTGTCCAAATAACACTGGGTCCCTGGAATCCCTTGCAGGACTTGATCCATCGCCCTTTGCCAAATAGCCGGAGCCGATGCTACCCCGAACACCAGACGGTTGTATTGGTAGAGACCTTTATGAGTGTTGATCGTGAGGTATTGTTTCGAGGCTTCTTCTACCTCCATTTGCAAATACGCCTGGGCTAGATCAATTTTGGTGAAGCGTTTACCTCCAGATAGCGAGGCGAAAATGTCCTCAATTCGTGGAAGCGGATATTGTACCGTGTGAAGGACTGGGTTCACTGTCACCTTAAAATCCCCACAGATGCGGACCTTCTTTGGTTCCCCAGGCGTATTACTCAACGACCTCTTCATTACAGGAACGATGGGTGTAGCCCACACGCTCCAGTATACTTTGGACAGTACTCCTGAACGTTCCAAACCTTACAGCTCTGCTTCGACGGCTGGTCTGATCGCATAAGGCACTGGTCTGGCCTTAAGAAACTTTGGGCTTGCATTTTCCTCTATTTTAATCGTTGTTGTTATGCCTTTTAGTGTTCCGAGTCCCTCCTGGAACACTTCTTTTGCGTCAGTTAGCATTTTTGACAGTCGTCCAGGTGTGACGTCATCATCCTTTTTGGCCTCAACCTTCAGTGCCTGTATGGAATGCCAATCTAATTGTATCTTCCGGATCCATTCACGCCCTAGCAGTGGTGGTCCTCCATCTGGCAATACATATAAGTCCATTTTAGGTATTTCCTGGCCTTTGTATATCACTTTCACCCTTATTTTTCCTTTGGGGTAGACTTTTTGCCCCATGTACGTCTTCAAGACAATCTCTGTAGCTTTCAAGGGTATATGTGAAAATAGCCGCTTGTAGTCCCTTTGGTTTATGACTGTTAGGGCTGATCCTGTGTCCAATTCCATTTTCACTTGGACTCCGTCTATCTTGAGTGTAACCCAGATAGTCTGGTGATCCTCCATTTTGGTTACCTTATGTAGTTTCAGACAACCCAGCTCCTTGCTTCCGGAGTCTGTATCACTTTTCTGTTCGTCTGAACTACTGTCCATCACCTTATGTACCTTTTTGTACTTCTCCTGTGGAGATTTCTTGCTGTTGGTTTTCTTCCCAGACCTGCAGACTCTTGCTACGTGTCCTGCTTTTCCACACTGTCTGCACACTTGGTCCTTGAACCAACAATCCTTCTGGTCGTGTGTTGTTCTGCCGCAGCGATAACACTTCCCTGTTCCATAGGACATTTCATTGGTGCCATATTCTTGCGGTCTCCATTGTATCTCTGCAGCGCTCCTTGCGGCTGCTTCGTGTGATACTGCCATACTGAAAGCCTTGTCCAGCGCAAGATCCTTTTCTGATAGAAGCCGTTTCTGGGTTCCTTCACTTTGAAGCCCACACACAAACTTGTCCCTTAACGTATCTGCTAGTCCCACTCCAAACTGGCAGAGTTTCGATAGCTTGCGCAGTTCCGTTAAGTACTCAGCATTGCTTTCGTCTTTATGTTAGTTCCTTTTATGGAACTTAAATCTTTCTACTATCAGCAGCGGTGTGGTGTTTAAGTGGCCCTGTAGGATTTCTACTATGCTTTCAAAATTCTTATTCACGGGCTTCTCTGGGGTTATTAGGTTTCGCAGTAACCCATAAGTTTTTGCACCCATGGAATTTAACAAAACCAGTGCTTTCCTAGCATCTGGCACTTCATTCGCCCTGCAGTACACCTCAATACGTTCCACATATGTCGCCCAATCTTCGACTTCATTGTCGAACGTAGAGATACTGCCACTCTTCGGCATCCCTGGGTGTGATTTAACTGTCAAAAATGGCGTCTCCCGCGCTATCCCTTCTTCTCCGCTGGCACAAAATGGCGTCTCCCGCGCTTTCCTTTCTTCCCACGCTCGTCACTCTTCTCCGCTGCGGCTTCTAAAAATGGCGTCTCCCGCGCTCTTCCTTCTTCTCCGCGGCTCAATGGCGTCTCCCGCGCTCTCCCTTCTTCTCCCCGCGGACACTGTTCAGCCCTTGAGCCCTGGCTGTGCTCTGTGCGTTTTTTTTTCTGTGCGCCTTTCCCGTTTCCGCCGCTCGGTCCTGAACCCGGCTGCTGCTTTACCCTCTCTCCGTTTTGCTTTTCCTCGACGCCGCTCGGTTTTCAACCCCTGGCTGCGCCCTGTGCGCTTCACCCTCTATCTTACCCCGTCGGCGCTGCTCGGCTTTTTCTCTGCCGTCGGTCGGCTCCAGCCGCTGCTGTCCGGGAAGGGTCTGCGCTGTACCTGTCGTCAGTCTGTTGCTGATCGTCGTGGCTGGGGAACCAAGCCCGGCTCTCCACAGCCTCCCCTGCGATGTTCACTCTCTGCCGGACGACTGGGCGGTTGCTCGTGATCGACGCCCGTGCTTCTGGCCTCGACTTTCTTCCACCGCCCTCCCGGAGTGAATCCTCGAAGGGAAATGCAGAGTTGCAGGTAGATTCGAATCGACACTCGTCGCCACTGTTAGATCCGTGATTCTGAGAGTATGATGTTTTTCAATAACTACACGGATACTGTAACTTAACAATCAACAGGTGTTTACTGGAGTAGGGTAGTCTCAAGACTCGGGGTACAGAGGCATGCTCAAGGCTTATATACAGGTGTGGTCACTGCCGGTACTACAGCATACAGGAGCTGTAAAAGTAGTTCTCTCTTAAAGGTACATACACTACAAGGGCGAGCTACAACTGTAGTGACAGGGTGAGTGGCACCTGTAGTGACAGGGTGAGTGACACCTGTAGTCACTGCTCGAGTAACACCTGTAGTGACAGGGCGAGTGACACCTGAAGTGACAGGGCGAGTGACACCTGAAGTGACAGGGCGAGTGACACCTGTAGTGACAGGTCGAATGACACCTGTAGTGACAGGTCGAGTGACACCTATAGTGGCAGGGCGAGTGACACCTGTAGTGACAGGTTGAGTGACACCTGTAGTGACAGGTCGAGTGACACCTATCGTGGCAGGGCGAGTGACACCTGTAGTGACAGGTCCAGTGACATCTGTAGTGACAGGGTGAGTGACACCTGTAGTGACAGGTCGAGTGACACCTATAGTGGCAGGTTGAGTGACACCTGTAGTGACAGGTCGAGTGACACCTGTAGTGACAGGTCGAGTGACACCTATAGTGGCAGGGCGAGTGACACCTATAGTGACAGGTCGAGTGACACCTGTAGTGACAGGTCGAGTGACACCTATAGTGGCAGGGCGAGCTTCAACTGTAGTGACAGGGTGAGTGACACCTGTAGTGACAGGGTGAGTGACACCTGTAGTGGCAGGACGAGTGACACATGTAGTGACAGGGTGAGTGACACCTGTAGTGACAGGTCGAGTGACACCTGTAGTGACAGGTCGAGTGGCACCTATAGTGGCAGGGCGAGCTTCAACTGTAGTGACAGGGTGAGTGACACCTGTAGTGGCAGGACGAGTGACACATGTAGTGACAGGGCGAGTGACACCTGTAGTGACAAGGGGATTGACACCTGTAGTGACAGGTCGAGTGACACCTGTAGTGATGGGGCAAGTGACCCCAGTAGTTACAGGGCTTGTGACACCTGTAGTGACAGGTGGAGTGACATGTGTAGTGACAGGGTGAGTGACACCTGTAGTGTCAGGGCGAGTGACACCTGTAGTGGCAGGGCGAGTGACACCTGTAGTGACAGGTCGAGTGACACCTCTAGTGACAGGCGAGTGACACCTGTAGTGACATGGTGAGTGACACCTGTAGTGTCAGGGCGAGTGACACCTGTAGTGTCAGGGCGAGTAACACCTGTAGTGGCAGAGCGAGTGACACCTGTAGTAGCAGGGTGAGCGACACCTGTAGTGACAGGGTGAGCAACACCTGTAGTGACAGGTCGAGTGACACCTGCATTGACAGGGTGAGTGACACCTGTAGTGACAGGTGGAGTGACATGTGTAGTGACAGGGCGAGTGACACCTTTAGTGTCAGGGCGAGTGACACCTGTAGTGACAGGGCGAGTGACACCTGTAGTGACAGGGCGAGTGACACCTGTAGTGACATGGTGAGTGACACCTGTAGTGACAGGGCGAGTGACACTTGTAGTGTCAGGGTGAGTGACACTTGTAGTGTCAGGGTGAGTGACACCTGTAGTGACAGGGCGAGTGACACCTGTAATGACAGGGCGAGTGACACCTGTAGTGACGGAGTGACACCTGTAGTGTCAGGGCGAGTGATACCTGTAGTGGCAGGGCGAGTGACACCTGTAGTGGCAGGGCGAGTGACATCTGTAGTGACAGGTCTAGTGACACCTGTAGTGACAGGTCTAGTGACACCTGTAGTGACAGGGCAAGTGACACCTGTAGTGACATGGTGAGTGACACCTGTAGTGACAGGGCGAGTGACACTTGTAGTGACAGGGCGAGTGACACTTGTAGTGACAGAGTGAGTGACACCTGTAGTGACAGGGCAAGTGACACCTGTAGTGACATGGTGAGTGACACCTGTAGTGACAGGGCGATTGACACCTTTAGTGACAGCTCGAGTGACACCTGTAGTGATAGGGCGTGTGACACCTGTAGTGACAGGGCGAGTGACAACTGTAGTGACAGAGTGAGTGACACCTGTAGTGTCAGTGCGAGTGGCACCTGTAGTCACAGCTCGAGTGACACCTGAAGTTACGGCGAGTGACACCTGTAGTGACAGGGCGAGTGACAGCGGGAGTGACACCTGTAGTGTCAGGGCGAGTGACACCTGTAGTGACAGGGCGAGTGACACCTGTAGTGGCAGGGCGAGTGACATCTGTAGTGACAGGTCTAGTGACACCTGTAGTGACAGGTCTAGTGACACCTGTAGTGACAGGGCAAGTGACACCTGTAGTGACATGGTGAGCGACACCTGTAGTGACAGGGCAAGTGACACTTGTAGTGACAGGGCGAGTGACACTTGTAGTGTCAGGGCGAGTGACACCTGTAGTGACAGGGTGAGCGACACCTGTAGTGACAGGATGAGTGACACCTGTAGTGACAGGGTGAGTGACACATGTAGTGACAGGGTGAGCTACAACTGTAGTGGCAGGGTGAGTGACACCTGTAGTGACAGGGCGAGTGACACCTGTAGTGACAGGGCGAGTGACACCTGCAGTGACAGAGTGAGTGACACCTGTAGTGACAGAGGCAGTGACATCTGTAGTGATAAGGCGATTGACACCTGTAGTGACAGCTCGAGTGACACCTGTAGTGATAGGGCGAGTGACACCTGTAGTGACAGGGCGAGTGACACCTGTAGTGACAGAGTGAGTGACACCTGTAGTGGCAGGGTGAGCGACACTGTAGTGTCAGGGCGAGTGACACCTGTAGTGTTAGGGCGAGTAACACCTGTAGTGGCAGAGCGAGTGACACCTGTAGTGGCAGGGTGAGCGACACCTGTAGTGACAGAGGGAGTGACACCTGTAGTGGCAGGGTGAGTGACACCTGTAGTGGCAGGGTGAGCGACACTGTAGTGTCAGGGCGAGTGACACCTGTAGTGTCAGGGCGAGTAACACCTGTAGTGGCAGAGCGAGTGACACCTGTAGTGGCAGGGTGAGCGACATCTCTAGTGGCAGGGTGAGCGACACCTGTAGTGACAGGTCGCGTGACACTTGCAGTGACAGGGCGAGTGACACCTGTAATGACAGAGTGAGTAATACCTGCAGTGACAGGTCCAGTGACACCTGTAGTGGCAGGGCGAGTGACACATGTAGTGACAGGGCGTGTGACAACTGTAGTGACAAGGCAAGTGACACCTGTAGTGACAGAGAGAGTGACACCTGTAGTGACAAGGGGATTGACACCTGTAGTTACAGGGCGTCTGACACCTGTAGTGACAGGTCGAGTGACTCCTGTATTGACAGGGTGAGTGACAGCTATAGTGACAGGGCGAGTGACACCTGTAGTGTCAGGGTGAGTGACACCTGTAGTGGCAGAGTGAGTGACACCTGTAGTGACAGGTCTAGTGACACCTGTAGTGACAGGGCAAGTGACACCTGTAGTGACATGGCGAGTGACACCTGTAGTGACAGGGCGAGTGACACCTTCATAGATTCGTAAAAGATAGGAGCAGGAGTAGGCCATTTGGCCCTTCGAGCCTGCTCCGCCATTCAATGAGATCATAGCTGATCATCCAATTTCAGTACCCTGTCCCTGCCTTCTCCCCATATCCCTTGATCCCTTTAGCCTCAACAAATATATCCAACTCTTTCTTGAATATATTTAATGAACTGGCCTCCACCGCCCTCTGTGGCAGAGAATTCCACAGGTTCACCACTCTCTGGGTGAAGAAATTCCTCCTCATTTCAGTCCTAAATGGCTTACCCCTTATCCTTAGACTATGACCCCTGGTTCTGGACTCCCCGGCCATCAGAAACATCCTTCCTGCAACTAGTCTGTCCAGACCTGCCAGAATTTTATAGGTTTCGATGAGATCCCCTCTCAATCTTCTAAACTCCAGTGAGTATAAGCCCAATTGACACAATCTCTCCTCATATGTCATTCCTGCCATCCCAGGTATCAGCCTGGTGAATCTTCGCTGCACTCCCTCCATGGCAAGAACGTCCTTCCTCAGGTAAGGTGACCAAAACTGCACACAATACTCAAGGTGCGGTCTCACCAAGGCCCTGTACAACTGTAGCAAGACATCCTTGTTCCTGTACTCGAACCCTCTTGCTACGAAGGCCAACATACCATTTGCCTTCTTAACCGCCTGCTGCAACTGCATGCTTACCTTCAGCGACTGGTGCACAATAACACCCAGGTCTCTTTGCACTTCCCCTTCTCTCAATCTATTGCCATTCAAATAATAATCTGCCTTCCTGTTTTTGCCACCAAAGTGGATAACCTCACATTTATCCACATTATAGTGCATTTGCCATGTTTCTGCCCAATCACCCAACCTGTCCAAATCGTACTGGAGTTTCACGACATCCTCCTCACAGCTTACCCTCCCACCCAGCTTTGTGTCGTCTGCAAATTTGGAGATATTACATCCAATTCCCACGTCCAGATCATTAATATATATTGTGAACAGCTGGGGTCCTAGGACCGATCCTTGCGGTACCCCACTAGTCACTGCCTGCCACTTGGAAAATGACCCATTTATTCCAACTCTTTGCTTTCTGTCCGCCAACCAGTTCTCTATCCAAGTCAATACCTTGCCCCCAATCCCATGTGCCTTAATTTTGCACGCTAATCTCTTATGTGGGACCTTATCGAAAGCCTTCTGAAAGTCCAAATACACCACATCCGCTGGTTCTCCCTTATCTATTTTACCAGTTACATCCTCAAATAATTCCAGTAGATTAGTCAAGCATGATTTACCTTTTGTAAATCCATGTTGACTTTGTCCGATCCTGTCACTGCTTTCCAAGTGCTCTGCTATTACATCTTTTATAATAGACTCTAGCATTTTCCCCACTACCGATGTCAGGCTTACCGGTCTATAATTCCCCGCTTTTTCTCTACCACCTTTTTTGAATAGTGGGGTAACATTAGCTACCCTCCAATCCATGGGTACCGTTCCAGAGTCTATCGAGTTCTGGAAGATGACCAGCAATGCATCTACTATCTCTAGGGCCACTTCCTTAAGTACCCTGGGATGTAGACCATCAGGCCCTGGGGATTTATCGGCCTTCAGTCCCATCAATTTTCCTAACACCATTTCCATACAAATACTGATTTCTTTCAGTTCCTCCCTTTCATCAGACCCTATGTTCCCCGGCATCTCTGGGAGGTTATTTGTGTCCTCCTTTGTGAAGACAGAACCAAAGTATGTATTTAGTTGGTCTGCCATTTCCTTGTTTCCCATTATAAATTCCCCTGATTCTGACTTTAAGGGACCTACGCTTGACTTCACCAATCTTTTTCTCTTCACATATCTATAAAAGCTTTTACAGTCAGTTTTTATGTTCCGTGCTAGCTTACTCTCATATTCTATTTTCCCTTTCTTAATTAATCCCTTTGTCCTCCTTTGTTGACTCCTAAACTGCTCCCAATCCTCAGGATTATTGCTTTTTCTAGCCAATTTATATGTCCTCTCCTTGGATCTTATGCTATCCCTAATTTCCCTTGTTAGCCACGGTTGAGTCACCTTTTTTGTTTTATTTTTATGCCAAACTGGAATGAACAAATTCTGTAGCTCATCCATTCGGTCTTTGAATGTTTGCCATTGCCTATCCACCGTCAACCCTTGGAGTGCCATTCCCCAATCAATCCTACCCAACTCGCTCCTCAGACCATCGTAATTTCCTTTATTTAAATTGAGGACCCTTGTCTCTGAGTCAGCTACTTCATTCTCCATCTTAATGAAGAATTCTATCATATTATGATCGCTCTGACCCAAGGGGCCTCGTACAACAAGATTGCTAATGAATCCTTTCTCGTTACATAATACCCAGTCTAAGATGGCCTGATCTCTGGTTGGTTCCTCGACATATTGGTCCAGGAAACCATCCCGTAAACACTCCAGGAATTCCTCCTCCACAGTATTGTTACTAATTTGGTTGGCCCAATCTATATGTAGATTAAAGTCACCCATGATGACTGCTGTGCCCTTATTGCACGCTTTTTAAATTTCCCTTTTAATGCCATCCCCAACCTCCGCCTTACTGTTTGGAGGTCTATATACCACTCCCACTAATGTTTTTTTCCCCTTAGTATTTCTCAATTCTACCCATACAGATTCCACATCATCAGAGCTAATATCCTTCATTACAATTGTATTAATCCCTTCTTTAACCAGTAATACTACCCCACCTCCCTTTCCTTTTTGCCTATCTTTCCTAAATATCGAATACCCCTGAATGTTGAGTTCCCAGTCTTGGCCATCCTTGAGCCACGTTTCCATAATCCCAACCAAATCATATTCGTTTACCTCTATTTGCGCAGCCAATTCATCCACCTTATTACAAATGCTCCTCGCATTAAGACACAAAGGGCTAAAAATTCAGTTTGGGGCGCCCAGCTCGCCTGGGCGCCGGAATTACCGCTGCGCGCGGAGCCACTTGCGCCAGCGGGATATTCAGTTTCAGCGCCCCAAGTGGAAGTCGGCCGCTAAACAAGGGTTTCGGCGCCCCGCTTGGGGCGCTGAAACTGAATATCGGCGCGCAAAGTGCCGCAGCGCCACCCGCTGCGGCACGGCAGCCTGCGGTACTGCAGGCCTTCCTCCCACTCTTAAGGGGGAGGTGCCTGCAACAGCGCGATCCCCGCTCGCGAGTGCCGGCAAATGAGCCCGGCACCAAGGAGAAGTGCCGGGCTCTCGGGAAACAGCCGGCAATGCCGCGGGGGGGCGGTGTAGGAGGCCGGGGACGGAGGTGCGGGCAGGCGGCCGCCGAAAAAGCAGCCGGCCGCACCTCCACCTTAACTCGCCCCACTACCGCCACAGGTAGGCCCCTGTGTACCGGTCGCTGTTTGCGGCCAGCGCGGAGGAGGCGGCAGCGACCAAATATGGCCAGCGGGGCGATAGCGGGGCACTGCGCACACCGATGACGTCATCGGTGTGCGCTGCGCACACCGATGACGTCATCGGTGGCGGCGCAGGGCTACAGGCTAACGCCGCCATTAGCGCCCCGCTAAATATTGCGGTGGTTGTGGCCAGAGGCGCAAAAGCCCTCTTTGGGCGCAAACTGGTGGCGCAGGCCACTGAATTTCTAGGCCAAAGCCTTCAGGCTTGTTTTTTTAACGCTCTTAGACCTATTAGAATTATTATTTACTGTGGCCACGTTTGATTTAAACTGTTGATTTCCCTGACTGCCACTTTTGTTTTTCTCCTTCCTATCTTTTGCTTTTATCCTTGTTTTCCTTTCCTCTGTCTCCCTGCTCAGGTTCCCAACCCCCTGCCATTTTAGTTTAAACCCCCCCCGAACAGTGCTAGCAAACCTCCCCGCAAGGATATTTGTTCCGCTCTGGTTCAGGTGCAACCCGTCCGACTTGTACAAGTCCCACCTTCCCCAGAAGCAGGCCCAGTGATCCAGAAAACTAAAGCCCTCCCTCCTGCACCAACTCTTTAGCCACGCATTCATCTGCTCTATCCTCCTATTCCTATACTCACTAGCACGTGGCACCGGGAGTAATCCAGAGATTACAACCTTTGAGGTCCTATTCTTTAATCTGCTACCTAGCTCCCTAAATTCTTGCTGCAGGACCTCATCCCTCTTCCTACCTATGTCGTTGGTCCCAATGTGAACCACGACCTCTGCCTGTTCACCCTCCCCCTTCAGAATGCCCTGCAGCCGTTCAGTGACATCCTTGACCCTGGCACCAGGGAGGCAACAAACCATCCTGGAGTCACGTCTACGGCCACAGAAACGCCTATCTGTCCCCCTTACGATAGAATCCCCTACCACTATTGCTCTCCCACTCTTTTTCCTCCCTTCCTGAGCAGCAGAAGCACCCCTGGTGCCAGGAAGTTGGCTGCTGCTGCCTTCCTCTGGTAAGTCATCCCCCTCAACAGTATCCAAATTGGTATACCTGTTTGAAAGGGGGATGGCCACAGGGGTCCCCTGCACTACCTGCCTGTCTCTACTGCTCTGCCTGATGGTCACCCATTTCCCTTCTGCCTGTGCAGCCCTACCCTGCGGCGTGACCAACTCATCAAACGTGTAATCCACGACCCTCTCAGCATCGTGAATGGCGAGTGACAACTGTAGTGTCAGGGCGAGTGACACCTGAAGTGACAGGGCGAGTGACACCTGTATTGACAGAGGGAGTGACATCTGTAGTGATAAGGCGATTGACACCTGTAGTGACAGCTCGAGTGACACCTGTAGTGATAGGGCGTGTGACACCTGTAGTGACAGGGCGAGTGACAACTGTAGTGACAGGGTGAGTGACACCTGTAGTGACAGTGCGAGTGGCACCTGTAGTCACAGCTCGAGTGACACCTGTAGTTACGGCGAGTGGCACCTGTAGTGACAGGGCGAGTGACACCTGTAGTGACAGAGGGAGTGACACCTGTAGTGGCAGGGTGAGTGACACCTGTAGTGACAGAGGGAGTGACACCTGTAGTGACAAGGGGATTGACACCTGTAGTGACAGGTCGAGTGACACCTGTAGTGATGGGGCGAGTGACCCCTGTAGTTACAGGGCGTGTGACACCTGTAGTGACAGGTCGAGTGACACCTGTATTGACAGGGTGAGTGACACCTGTAGTGACAGGTCGAGTGACACCTGTAGTGACAGGTGGAGTGACATGTGTAGTGACAGTTCGAGTGACACCTGTAGTGACAGGTGTTGTGACATGTGTAGTGACAGGGCGAGTGACACCTGTAGTGACAGGTCGAGTGACACCTGTAGTGACATGGCGAGTGACACCTGTAGTGACAGGTCTAGTGACACCTGTAGTGACAGGGCGTGTGACACCTGTAGTGAAATGGCGAGTGACACCTGTAGTGACAGGGCGAGTGACACCTGTAGTGACAGGGCGAGTGACACCTGTAGTGACAGGGTGAGTGACACCTGTAGTGACAGGGCGAGTGACACCTGTAGTGACAGAATGAGTAATACCTGCAGTGACATGTCCAGTGAGACCTGTAGTGACAGGGCGAGTGACACATGTTGTGACAGGGTGAGTGAAACCTGTAGTGACGGGGCGAGTGACACCTGTAGTCACAGCTCAAGTGACACCTGTAGTGACAGGGCGAGAGACACCTGTAGTGACAGGGCGAGTGACACCTGTAGTGACAGGGCGAGTGATACCTGTAGTGACCGGGCGAGTGACACCTGTAGTGATAGGGTGAGTGACACCTGTAGTGACAGTTTGAGTGACACCTGTAGTGACAGGTGGTGTGACATGTGTAGTGACAGGGCGAGTGACACCTGTAGTGACAGGGCGAGTGATACCTGTAGTGACAGGGTGACTGACATCTGTAGTGACAGGGTGAGTGACACCTACAATGACAGCGCACGTGACACCTGTAGTGACAGGTTGAATGACACCTGTAGTGACAGGGCAAGTGACACATGTTGTGACAGTGTGAGTGAAACCTGTAGTGACAGTTCGAGTGACCCCTGTAGTGACAGTTCTAGTGACACCTGTAGTGACAGGGCGAGTGATACCTGTAGTGACCGGGCGAGTGACACCTGTAGTGACAGGGTGAGTGACACCTGTAGTGACAGTTTGAGTGACACCTGTAGTGACAGGTGGTGTGACATGTGTAGTGACAGGGCGAGTGACACCTGTAGTGACAGGGTGACTGACATCTGTAGTGACAGGGTGAGTGACACCTACAATGACAGCGCACGTGACACCTGTAGTGACAGGTTGAATGACACCTGTAGTGACAGGGCAAGTGACACATGTTGTGACAGTGTGAGTGAAACCTGTAGTGACAGTTCGAGTGACCCCTGTAGTGACAGTTTTAGTGACACCTGTAGTGACCGGGCGAGTGACACCTGTAGTGACAGGTGGAGTGACATGTTTAGTGACAGGGCGAGTGACACCTGTAGTGACAGGGCGAGTGATACCTGTAGTGACAGAGTCAGTGACACCTGTAGTGACAGGGTAAGTGACACCTACAATGACAGGGCGAGTGACATTTGTAGTGTCAGCTTGAGTGACACCTGTAGTGACAGGTCGAGTGACACCTGTAATGAGAGGGCAAATGACACCTGTAGTGACAGGTCGAGTGACACCTGTAGTGACAGGGTGAGTGTCACCTGTAGTGTCAGCTTGAGTGACACCTGTAGTGACATATCGAGTGACACCTGTAATGAGAGGGCAAGTGACACCTGTAGTTGGTACCAACGACATAGGACAAGGAAGGAGGTTCTGCTGAGGGAGTTTGAGCAGCTAGGGGCCAATTTAAAAAGCAGAACCACAAAGGTAATAATCTCTGGATTATTACCTGAGCCACGAGCGAATTTGGCTAGGACAAATAAAATTAGAGAGTTAAATGCGTGGCTCAAAGACTGGTGTGGGAGAAATGGGTTTTGCTTCCTGGGACACTGGCACCAGTACTGGGGCAGGAGGGAGCTGTTCCGTTGGGACGGGCTTCACTTGGCCAGTGCTGGGACTAGAGTCCTGACGGATCATATAACTAGGGCTGTAGAGAGGGCTTTAAACTAACTAGTGGGGGGGGAGGTTCCTAGAGAGCAAATAATAAAAATGACAACAGAGAAGGTCATAGACTTAGGTAGCAGTGGGGAAATTAAAAACCAGAGCGTGTCAGGAAGGGGCAGAAGGTATGGCGTAAAAGGTAAAGTAATAAAAAGGGCAAAAGCAGGAACTAAGTGTCACAAAACATATTTCAAAGTTCTCTATCTGAATGCACGTAGCATTCGTAACAAAATAGACGAGTTAATGGCACAAATAACTACATATAGGTATGATCTTGTGGACATTACAGAAACATGGCTGCAGGGTGACAATGCCTGGGAATTAAACATACCAGGTTATTTAACGATCAGGAAGGACAGGCAGGAAGGAAGGGGAGGTGGGGTGGCTATGTTAATAAAGGAAGGAATCACTGTAATACAGAGAAATGATATTGGGTCAAAAGATCAGGATAATGAAACAGTTTGGGTGGAGGTAAGGAATAATAAGGGGAAAAAAACACTAGTGGGCGTAGTCTATAGGCCTCCGAACAGTGGCAACTCTGTTGGACGGAGTATCAATCAGGAAATAGTTGAGGCTTGTAATAAGGGAACATCTATAATTATGGGGGATTTTAACTATCATATTAATTGGACAAATCAAATTGGGCAGGGCTGCCTTGAGGATGAGTTCATTGAGTGTATTAGGGATGGGTTTCTTGAGCAGTATGTAACTGAACCGACCAGGGGGCAAGCAACCTTAGATCTGGTCCTGTGTAACGAGACAGGATTAATTTAAAATGTCCTAGTAAAGGATCCCCTTGGAATGAGTGACCATAACATGGTTGAATTCCATATTCAATTAGAGGGTGAGAAGGTTGGATCTCAAACAAGCGTGCTAAGCTTGAATAAAGGAGACTATGAAGGTATGAGAGCGGAATTGAGTAAAGTGGATTGGGAAAATAGATTAAAGGGTAAGACGATACATGATCAGTGGTGTACATTTAAGGAGTTAATTTACAACTTCCAAAAAATATATATTCCACTGAGAAGAAAAGGGTGTAAAAGAAAAGACAGCCATCCGTGGCTAAGTAAAGAAATTAAGGATAGTATTCAACTAAAAACAAGGGCATATAAGGTAGCCAAATCTAGTGGGAGGATAGAGGATTGGGAAAACTTTAAAAGACAGCAAAAAATAACAAAAAGATTGATTAAGAAAGGGAAGATAGATTATGAAAGTAAATTAGCAAAAAATATAAAAACAGATAGTAAGAGTTTTTATAGTTATATAAAAAGAAAAAGGGTGGCTAAAGTAAATGTTGGTCCCTTAGGGATGAGACCAGGAAATTAATGGTGGGAAATATGGAGATGGCAAAAACACTGAATGAATATTTTATATCAGTCTTTACAGTAGAAGACACTAAGAATATCCCAACACTGGATAAACAGGGGGCTAAAGGGGGGGAGGAGCTAAACACGATCAAAATCACTAAGGAAGTGGTACTCGGTAAAATAATGGGACTCAAGGCGGATAAATCACCTGGACCTGATGGCTTACATCCTAGGGTCTTGAGGGAAGTGGCGGTAGGGATTGTGGATGCATTGGTAATAATTTTCCAAAACTCCCTGGACTCGGCAAAGGTCCCGGCAGACTGGAAAACTGCTAATGTAACACCCTTATTTAAAAAGGGCAGTAGACAGAAGGCTGGAAACTATAGACCGGTTAGCCTAACATCTGTGGTAGGTAAAATTTTGGAGTCCATTACTAAGGAGACAGTAACAGGACATTTGGATAATCATAATTTAATAGGACAAAGTCAGCATGGTTTTATGAAGGGGAAGTCATGTTTGACAAATTTGCTGGAGTTCTTTGAGGAAGTAACATATAGGGTGGATAAAGGGGAACCAGTGGACGAAGTGTATTTAGACTTCCAAAAGGCATTTGACAAGGTGCCACACAAAAGCTTATTGCTTAAGATAAAAAAATCATGGGATTGGGGGTAATATTCTGGCATGGATAGAGGATTGGCTATCTAACAGAAGGCAGAGAGTTGGGATAAATGGTTCATTCTCAGACTGGCAATCAGTAACTAGTGGTGTTCCGCAGGGGTCAGTGCTGGGTCCCCAACTCTTTACAATCTATATTAACGATTTGGAGGAGGGGACCGAGTGTAACATATCAAAGTTTGCAGATGATACTAAGATGGGAGGGAAAGTAGTGAGTGAGGAGGACATAAAAAACCTACAAGGGGACATAGACAGGCTAAGTAAGTGGGCAGAGATTTGGCAGATGGAATACAATACTGGAAAGTGTGAGGTTATGCACTTTGGCAGGAAAAATCATAGAGCAAGTTATTATCTTAATGGCAAGAAACTGGAAAGTACTGAAGTACAAAGGGATCTGGGGGTCCTGGTGCACAAAACTCAAAAGGTTAGTATGCAGGTGCAGCAAGTGATTAAGAAGGCCAACGGAATGTTGGCTTTCATTGCTAGGGGGATAGAATATAAAAATAGGGAGGTATTGCTTCAGTTGTACAAGGTATTGGTGAGACTGCACCTGGAATACTGCGTACAGTTTTGGTGTCCATACTTAAGAAAGGACATACTTGCTCTCGAGTCAGTACAAAGAAGGTTCACTCGGTTAATCCCGGGGATGAGGAGATGGACATATGAGGAGAGGTTGAGTAGATTGGGACTCTACTCATTGGAGCTCAGAAGAATGAGAGGCGATCTTATTGAAACATATAAGATTGTGAAGGGGTTGGATCGGGTGGATGCGGGGAAGATGTTCCCGATGATGGGTGAAACTAGAACTAGGGGGCATAGTCTTAGAATAAGGGGCTGCTCTTTCAAGACTGAGATGAGGAGGAACTACTTCACTCAGAGGGTGGTAGGTCCATGGAATATGCTGCCCCAAAAAGCTGTAGAAGCTACATCATTACATAAATTTAAAACAGAAATAGACAGTTTCCTAGAAGTAAAGGGAATTAAGGGTTACGGGGAGCGGGCAGGAATTTGGACATGAGTCTAGGTTCGGATCGGTCATGGCCCTGTGGGTAGCAGAGCGGGCCCAGGGGCCGTGTAGCCTGATCCTGCTCCTATTTCGTGTGTCTAATTCTGTTAGATTCAGGAAATGGTTCTGTGATAGTGGATTGGTGGTTAGGATCAGATCAGCCATGATCTTATTGAATGGCGGAGCAGGCTCGAGGGGCCGATTGGCCTACTCCTGCTCCTATTTCTTATGTTCTTATGTGATAGGTCGAGTGACACCTGTAGTGACAGGTCGAGTGACACCTGTAGTGACAGGGCGGGTGACACCTGTCGTGACATGGCAAGTGACACCTGTAGTGACTGGGCGACTGACACCTGTAGTGACAGGGCGAGTGACACTTGTCGTGACAGGGCGAGTGTCACCTGCAGTAACAGGGCGACTGTCACCTGTAGTGACAGGGCGAGTGACACCTGTATTGACAGGGCGGGTGACACCTGTAGTGACATGGCAAGTGACACCTGTAGTGACTGGGCGACTGACACCTGTAGTGACAGGGCGAGTGACACCTGTAGTGACAGGGCGAGTGCCACCTGCAGTAACATGGTCAGTGACACCTGTAGTGACAGGTTGAGTGACACCTGTAGTGACAAGTCGAGTAACACCTGTAGTGACAGGGCGATTGACACCTGTAGTGACAGGGCTAGTGACAGGTCCAGTGACACCTGTAGTGGCAGGGTGAGTGACACCTGCAGTTACAGGTCGAGTGACACCTGTAGTGACAAGTCGAGTGACACCTGTAATGACAGGGCGAGTGACACCTGTAGTGACAGGGCGAGTGACACCTGTAGTGACAGGGCGAGTGACACCTGTAATGACGGGTCCAGTGACACCTGGAGTGACAGGGCGAGAGACACCTGTAGTGACAGGGCGAGTGATACCTGTAGTGACAGGGTGACACCTGTAGTGACAGGTGGTGTGACATGTGTAGTGACAGGGCGAGTGACACATTTAGTGACGGTCGAGTGACACCTGTAGTGACAGGGCGAGTGACACCTGTAGTGACAGGGTGAGTGACACCTGTAGTGACAGGGTGAGTGACACCTACAATGACAGCGCGCGTGACACTTGTAGTGACAGGTTGAGTGACACCTGTAATGACAGGGCGAGTGACACCTGTAATGACAGGCCCAGTGACACCTGTAGTGACAGGGCGAGTGACCCCTGTACTGACAGGCCCAGTGACACCTGTAGTGACAGGGTGAGTGACACCTGTAGTGACAGGTCCAGTGACACCTGTATGTGATAGGGCGAGTGACACCTGTAGTGACAGGGCGAGTGACACCTATAGTGACAAGTCGAGTAACACCTGTAGTGACAGGGCGAGTGACACCTGTAGTGAGAGTGCAAGTGACACCTGTAGTGACAGGTCAAGTGACACCTGTTGTGACAAGTCGAGTGACACCTGCAGTGACAGGGCGAGTGACACATGTAGTGACAGGGCGAGTGACACCTGCAGTGACAGGACAAGTGACACCTGTATCTGACAGTGTGAGTGACCCCTGTAGTGAAAGGGCGAGTGACACCTGTAGTAACAGGTCGAGTGACACCTGCATTGACAGGGTGAGGGACACCTGTAGTGACAGGTCGAGTGACACCTGTAGTGGCAGGTGGAGTGACATGTGTCGTGACAGGGCGAGTGACACCTATAGTGACGGGGCGAGTGATACCTGTAGTGACAGGGTCAATGACACCTGTAGTGACAGGGTGAGTGACACTTACAATGACAGCGCGCGTGACGCCTGTAGTGACAGGTTGAGTGACACCTGTAATGAGAGGGCGAGTGACACCTGTAGTGACTGGTCGGGTGACACCTGTAGTGACAGGGCGAGTGACACCTGTAGTGACACGTCGAGTGACACCTGTAATGAGAGGGCAAATGACACCTGTAGTGACAGGTTGAGTTACACCTGCAGTGACAGGTCGAGTGACACATGTAGTGACAGGGTGAGTGACACCTGTAGTGACAGGTCGAGTGACACCTGTAGTGACACGTCGAGTAATATCTGTAGTGACAGGGCACTTGACACCTGTAGTGACAGGGTGAGTGACACCTGTAGTGACAGGCCCAGTGACACCTGTAGTGACAGGGCGAGTGACACCTGCAGTGACAGGGCGAGTGACACCTGCAGTGACAGGGCGAGTGATATCTGTAGTGACAGGGCGACTGATATCTGTAGTGACAGGGTGAGTGACAACTGTAGTGACAGGGTCAGTGCCACCTACAATGACAGTGCGCGTGACGCCTGTAGTGACAGGTTGAGTGACACCTGTAGTGACAGATTGAGTGACACCTGTAATGAGAGGGCGAATGACACTTGTAGTGATACGTCGAGTGATACCTGTAGTGACAGGGCAAGTGACACCTGTAGTGACAGGGTGAGTGACACCTACAATGACAGGACGAGTGACACCTCTAGTGACCGCTTGAGTGACACCTGTAGTGACCTGTTGAGTGACACCTGTAATGAGAGGGCAAATGACACCTGTAGTGACACGTCGAGTTACACCTGTAGTGACAGGGCGAGTGACACCTGTAGTGACCCGGCGCGTGACACCTATAGTGAGAGGTCCAGTGACACGTGTATGTGACAGGGCGAGTGACACCTGTAGTGACAGGTCGAGTGACACCTGTAGTGGCAGGGCGAGTGACACCTTTGCTGACGGGTCCAGTGACACCTGTAGTGACAGGGCGAGTGACACTGTAGTGACATGGTGAGTGACACCTGTAGTGACAAGGCGAGTGACACCTGTAGTAACAGGGCGAGTGATGCCTGTAGTGACAGGTCCAGTGACACCTGTAGTGACAGGGCGAGTGCCACCTGTAGTGACAGGGCGAATGACACCTGTAGTGACAGGGTGAGTGACACCTGTAATGACAAGCCTAGTGACACTTGTAGTGAGAGGGTGAGTGACACCTGTAGTGACTGGGCGGGTGACAGCTGTAGTAACAGGGCGAATGTCACCTGTAATGACAGGGCGAGTGACACCTGTATTGACAGGTCGAGTGCCACCTGTAGTGAGAGGGTGAGTGACACCTGTAGTGACTGGGCGGGTGACAGCTGTAGTAACAGGGCGAATGTCACCTGTAGTGACTGGGCGAGTGACACCTGTAGTGACTGGGCGAGTGACACCTGTAGTGACTTGGCGAGTGACACCTGTAGTGACAGGTCGAGTGCCACCTGTAGTGACATGGCAAGTGACACCTGTAGTGACAGGTCGAGTGCCACCTGTGGTAACATGGCAAGTGACACCTGTAGTGACAGGGCGAGTGACACCTGTAGTGACAGTGTGAGTGACACCTGTATTGACAGGTCGAGTGCCACCTGTAGTGACATGGCAAATGACACCTGTAGTGACAGGGCGAGTGACACCTGTAGTGACAGTGTGAGTGACACCTGTAGTGACAGGGCGAGTGACACCTGTAGTGACAGGTCGAGTGCCACCTGTAGTGAGATGGCAAGTGACACCTGTAGTGACAGGGCGAGTGACACCTGTAGTGACAGTGCGAGTGACACCTGTAGTGACAGGGCGAGTGGCACCTGTAGTGACAGGGCGAGTGACACCTGTAGTGACAGGGCGAGCGACACCTGTAGTGACAGGGCGAGTGACACCTGTAGTGACAGGGCGAGTGACACCTGTAATGACAGGGCAACATTGGTGACCCCGTTTCTCTTTTGCACGTTTCCAAAGACTTTATCCGAGATGGCGACGAACGCCGTTTCTCTCAAATTACCGGAGTTTTGGGAACGACAGGCTGCTGCTTGGTTCGCCCAGGCCGTGGCTCAGTTTGCATTCTGGGACATCACCACGGACGACACGAAGTATTATTACGTCTTCTCTGCTCTCGGCAGCTCCACCGCGGCCAGAGTCGTGAGCCTGCTCGAGGACCCCCCGGAGCACCACAAATTTGCGACGCTGAGAACGCACCTCCTAGAGACTTTTGGACTAACTGAACCCGAGCGCGCACGCCAGCTTCTCTCTCTACCCGGGCTTGGTGACTCCAAGCCCTCAGAACTGATGGACCACATGTTAACCCTCCTGGGCAAGCACAAGCCGTGCTTCCTCTTCAGAGAACTGTTCCGACAACAGCTGCCAGGGCAGGCACGGTCGGCTTTAGCCAACTCTCATATTGGTGATTTCCGCGACCTGGCCAAGAAGGCCGACAAATTTTTCTCCGCCGGGCAACAGTATTGCGCAGCCATGCGGGGCCCTGCCCCCACCGCCACAGCCCAACGGCGGCAGCCCCCAAATATGTGCTTCTACCACGCGCAGTTCGGCCCCAAAGCTAAGAAATGCCGGCCCCCGTGCAGCTTTACCGCGTCGGGAAACGTGAAGGCCCAGTCATTAACTACCATGGCTGTCGGCCGTTCAGGTAGTCTGTTATTCATTATGGACACTAACTCTGGACGTTGTTTCCTCTGCGACACGGGTGCCCAGGTGAGCGTCCTGCCCGCGTCAACCATAGACATACAGGGGGGGAACCACAGCCCCACCCTCGAAGCCGCCAATGGCAGTTCCATCCGTACCTTCGGGAAACGGAGCGTGGCGCTGTATTTTGTCAGGCAGCGTTTCGCTTAGGACTTTGTTACAGCGAAAGTGTCCACCCCCCTTCTCGGTGCTGACTTCCTCTGCACCAATGGCCTTTTGGTGGACGTCAAGAACCGACGTCTCGTCCACGCTGAGACTTTCAGTTCGCTCCCGTGTTCGCTCAGTGGTTCCGGCGCAACGAAGTTGTCCAGCGCACTCTCGGCCGCCGACGAGTTTTCCCGCCTCCTCGCCGGGTTCCCGGACCTCACGAAGCCCACTTTCTCGTCCACTGCCACCAAGCACGGGGTAGAACACCACATCCCGACCACCGGTCCGCCTGTCTACACCCGCGCTCGGCGCCTCGACCCGGGGAAACTCGCCATCGCTATAGCCGAGTTCAACACGATGGAGCGCCTCGGCATCATTCGCCGGTCGAACAGTCAGTGGGCCTCGCCCCTCCACATCGCACCGAAACCAGGCGGCGGTTGGCGCCCATGCGGTGATTACCGGCACCTCAACGACGCTACGACCCCCGACGGCTACCCGATTCCACACATCCAGGACATTTCCGCCCGCCTGGCCGGGAAAGTTGTTTTCTCTAAAGTGGACCTCATTCGGGGTTACCACCAAGTCCCCGTCCGGCCGCAGGACGTCCCGAAAACCGCGGTGATCACCCCGTTCAGGCTGTTCGAATTTCTCCGCATGCCATTCGGTCTCAAAAACGCCGCTCAGGCTTTTCAACGCCTAATGGACACCGTGTTATGGGACCTGCCATTCCTGTTCGTCTACCTGGATGACATTCTCATCGCCAGCACCTCCAGGACAGAGCATATGTCCCACTTCTGTGCTCTCTTCGAATGCCTCAGCCAGCACGGCCTACTCGTCAATCCGGCCAAGTGCCAGTTCGGGCTGTCCTCGATCGACTTTCTCGGGCACCGCATCACGAAGGATGGGGCGGTGCCACTGCCGTCGAAAGTGGAGGCCGTGAAGGATTTTCTGCGACCCCCTCACCGTGAACGCACTGCAGGAGTTTTTGGGCATGGTGAACTTTTATCATCGCTTCGTTCCCCGGGCTGCCCAGCTTATGCGGCCCCTTTACGAGGCCCTCAAAGGCAAGCCCGCCAAGCTCGCCGTCGACTGGTCCGAGGAGATGGCCAATTCTTTCACGGACACGAAAAGGGCCCTGGCTAACGCGACCATGCTGGCGCATCCGTTGCCCAATGCGCCAATCGCTCTCACCAGTGACGCTTCGGACTATGCTGTCGGCGCCGTCCACGAACAGTGAGTCAACGGCGCCTGGCAGCTGCTCGCCTTCTTCAGCCGGCAGCTCCGCCCCAACGAGTGGAAGTACAGCAACTTCGATCGCGAGCTTATCGGCCTCTACCTCGCTGTCTGACACTTCCGTTTCCTGCTAGAGGCCCGCCCGTTCACGGCGTTCGTGGACCACAAGCCATTGACCTTTGCCATGGCCAAAGTTTCCAAGCCGTGGTCGGCCCATCAGCAGTGCCAGCTTTCCTTCGTCTCCGAGTTCACGACGGACATCCAGCATGTGGCTGGGAAAGACAACCCTGTTGCCGACTGTCTCTCCTGGGCCGTCGCCAGCGCCGTACACCTCGGCATCGACTACACCCGCATGGCGGACGACCAGGCCTCCGACCCGGACATCCAGGCCTACAGGACGGCTGTCACGGGCCTTCAGTTAGCGGATGTCGTGTTTGACGATGCCGGCACCACGCTCCTGTGCGACGTCTCCGCTAGGCAGCCACGCCCCGTTGTGCCCGGCGGGTGGAGATGGCAGGTTTTCGACGCCGTCCATAACCTTTCCCACCCGGGCAGGAAGCCGTCACAGAAGCTGGTGGCGGCTAAGTTCGTCTGGCACGGGCTCAAGAAGGACATTCGCGACTGGGCCAATACCTGCGTGGTCTGCCAGCACTCGAAAGTGCATCGCCATACAAAGGCCCTGTTGGCGCCTTTCGCGGTGTCCGAGAGGCGGTTCAACCATGTTAATGTGGACCTGGTGGGGCCCCTGCCGCCCTCCCGCGGGTTCACCCACCTCCTCACGATGGTCGACAGAACCACCCGATGGCCGGAAGCCGTCCCGCTGTCATCAACAACGTCCGCCGATGTGGCTCGGGCATTTATCAACACTTGGGACCCCGGTTCAGTGCCCCATCTGACGTCTCCTTCGACCGGGGGCCCCAGTTCACGTCGGAGCTCTGGAACGCTGTCGCCCAAGGCCTCGGGTTGAGACACCACCGCATATCACCCTCAGGCTAACTGGCTGTGCGAACGGTTTCATCGCTCCATGAAGGCCGCGCTCCGGGCCAGCCTCCGGGACGACAGTTGGATCGACAGACTCCCGTGGGTCATGCTGGGACTCAGGACCGCCCCAAGGAGGACCTCCAATCCTCGTCCGCCGAGCTCGTCTACGGGCAGCCGCTGCAGGTTCCCGAGGAGTTCGTCCCCAACGCCACGGACCCTTGGTCCGCAGCCCGTCAGCGGTCTGCCCCCCTGGACAATGCCAAGGTTTTCGCGCCGGTGCCCGCGTCGCAGCACGGTCTCCCTCAGTCCCACGTTCCGCCCGACCTTCGTGCGGCAGAGTACGTTTTCGTCCGTCACGACGCCCACCGGGGACCTCTTCACCCACCCTACGACGGACCATTCCACGTCCTGGAAGCCGGGGACAAGTCCTTCATGGTGGATCTCGGCGGTAAGCCGGACTACATTTCCGTGGACCGTCTTAAGCCGGCCCACCTGAATCTGGACCGACCCGTTCGGTTGGCTCAGCCCCCGCGGCGGGGCCGACCTCCGGCTTCTGCACCCTCAGTCCACCACCGAGCGCCCGGGGACCCTCCGGCGACCCCCCCGGTTCCCGCCCCAGACTTAAGGAGCCATTTCGGCCGTGTGATCCGGGCCCCTCAACGACTGACATTGCCAGTTCTAGTGAATTCTGGGGGGACGTCTGTGGCGGAGACCACAATGGGACAGTAACACAATTCACTATGTATAGCCAATGTTGTTATCGCTCTACGTTATGTACGGAACTTGGTTGGGTTATTGGGGCAGCGTCCCTTTAAGAGTCGTTGATTGTGTGATGACGTCATAGCCCTGCGACGAGGCCGAATCCCTCAGTCCATGCGGAGAGTTAATAAAGCTAACACGTGTTTTTCTTTGCTGCTACGAAAGCCTCGCAGTCTGTTGATTTCCAGCAACTCCTACAACGTCAAGTAATACTTGTAGTGACAGGGTGAGTGACACCTGTAGTGACAGGGTGAGTGACACCTGTAGTGACAGAGTGAGTGACACCTGTAGTGACAGGGCAAGTGACACATGTAGTGACAGGGTGAGTGACACCTACAATGACAGGGCGGATGACACCTGTAGTGACAGCTTGAGTGACACCTGTAGTCACAGGTCGAGTGACACCTGTAGTGTCAGGGCGAGTGACACCTGTAGTGACTGGGCACGTGACACCTGTAGTGACAGGTCCAGTGACACTTGTATGTGACAGGACGAGTGACACCTGTAGTGACAGGGCGAGTGACACCTGTAGTGACAGGGCGAGAGACACCTGTAGTGACAGGACGAGTGATACCTGTAGTGACAGGGTGAGTGACACCTGCAGTGACAGGGGGAGTGACACCTACAATGACAGGGCGAGTGGTGCCTGTAGTGACAGGTTGAGTGACACCTGTCCTGACAGGTCGAGTGACACCTGTAATGAGAGGGCGAGTGACACCTGTAGTGACACGCCAAATGACACCTGTAGTGACAGGTCGAGTGACACCTGTAGTGACAGGGCGAGTGACACCTGTAGTGACAGGGTGAGTGACACCTACAATGACAGGGCGAGTGACACCTGTAGTGACAGGGCGAGTGACACCTGTAGTGACAGGGCGAGTGACACCTGTAGTGACAAGGTGAGTGACACCTGTAGTAACAGGGCAAGTGACACCTGTAGTGACAGGGCGAGTGACACCTGTAGTGACAGGGTGAGTGACACTTGTAATAATAGGCCCAGTGACACTTGTAGTGAGAGGGTGAGTGACACCTGTAGTGACAGGCCCAGTGACACCTGTAGTGACAGGCCCAGTGACACCTGTAGTGACAGGGCGTGTGACACCTGTAGTGTCATGGCGAGTGACACCTGTAGTGACCGGTCCAGTTACACCTGTTTGTGATAGGGCGAGTGTCACCTGCAGTAACGTGGTGAGTGACACCTGTAGTGACAGGGCGAGTGACAGCTGTAGTGACATGGCAAGTGACACCTGTAGTGACAGGGCGAGTGTCACCTGCAGTAACATGGTGAGTGACACCTGTAGTGACAGGGCGAGTGAAACATGTAGTGACAGGGTGAGTGACACTGTGGTGACTGGGCGAGTGACACCTGCAGTGACAGGTTGAGTCACACCTGTAGAGACACGTCAAGTAATACTTGTAGTGACAGAGTGAGTGACACCTGTAGTGACACCTGTAGTGACAGGGTGAGTGACACCTACAATGACAGGGCAAGTGACACCTGTAGTGACAGGGCGAGTGACACCTGTAATGACAGGTCTAGTTTCACCTGTAGTGGCAGGGTGAGTGACACCTGTAGTGACAGGGCGAGTGACACCTGTAATGACAGGTGAGTGACACCTGTAGTGACACCAGTAGTGACACGTCAAGTGACACCTGTAGTGACACATCGAGTGACACCTGTAGTGACAGGTCGAGTGACACCTGTAGTGTGAGTGCAAATGACACCTGTACTGACACGTCGAGTTACACCTGTAGTGACAGGGCGAGTGACACCTGTAGTGACAGATCCAGTGACACCTGTAGTGACAGGGCGAGTGACACCTGTAGTGACATGGCGAGTGACACCTGTAGTGACAAGGCGAGTGACACCTGTAGTAACAGGGCAAGTGACACCTGTCGTGACAGGTCGAGTGACATCTATAGTGGCATGGCGAGTGACACCTGTAGTGACAGGGCGAGTGACACCTGTAGTGACAGGGTGAGTGACACCTGTAATAACAGGCCCAGTGACACTTGTAGTGAGAGGGTGAGTGACACCTGTAGTGACAGGCCCAGTGACACCTATAGTGACAGGGCGAGTGACACCTGTAGTGTCATGGCGAGTGACACCTGTAGTGACAGGTCCAGTGACACTTGTATGTGATAGGGCGAGTGACACCTGTAGTGACAGGGTGAGTGACACCTGTAGTGACAAGTCAAGTGACACCTGTAGTGACAGGTCGAATGACACCTGTAGTGACAGATCGAGTGACAACTGTCACTACAGATCGAGTGACACATGTAATGGCAGGGCGAGTGGCACCTGTATTGACAGGTCGAGTGCCAGCTGTAGTGATGGGGCAAGTGACACCTGAAGTGATATGGCGAGTGACACCTGTAGTGACTGGGCAGGTGACACCTGTAGTGACAGGGCGAGTGACACCTGTCTTGACTGTTCGAGTGACACCTGTAGTAACAGTGCAAGTGTCATCTGTAGTGACAGGTCGAGTGACACCTGTATTGACAGGTTGAGTGCCACCTGTAGTGACATGGCAAGTGACACCTGTCGTGACAGGGCGAGTGACACCTGTAGTGACCGGGCGAGTGACACCTGTAGTGACATGGCAAGTGACACCTGTAGTGACAGGGCGAGTGTCACCTGCAGTAACATGGTGAGTGACACCTGTAGTGACAGGGCGAGTGACACCTGTAGTGACATGGCAAGTGACACCTGTAGAGACAGGGCAAGTGGCACCTGCAGTAACATGGTGAGTGACACCTGTAGTGACAGGGCGAGTGACACCTGTATTGACAGTTCAAGTGACACCTGTAGTAACAGTGCAAGTGTCATCTGTAGTGACAGGTCGAGTGACACCTGTATTGACAGGTCGAGTGCCACCTGTAGTAACAGGTCCTGTGACACTTGTATGTGACGGGACGAGTGACACCTGTAGCGAGAGGGCAAGTGACACCTGAAGTGACATGGTGAGTGACACCTGTAGTGACAGGGCGAGTGACACCTGTAATGACAGGTCGAGTGACACCTATATTGGCAGGGCGAGTGACACCTGTAGTGACAGGTCGAGTGACACCTGTAGTGTCAGGGCAAGTGACACCTGTAGTGACAGGGCGAGTGACACCTGTAATGACAGGGCGAGTGACACCTGTAGTGACAGGTCGAGTGACATCTGTAGTGACAGGTTGAGTGACACCTGTAGTGACAGGGCGAGAGACACCTGTAGTGACAGGGTGAGTGATACCTGTAGTGACAGGGCGAGTGGCGCCTGTAGTGACAGGTTGAGTGACACCTGTACTGACAGGTTGAGTGACACCTGTAATGAGAGGGCGAGTGATACCTGTAGTGACAGGGTGAGTGACACCTGTACTGACACCTACAATGACAGGGCGAGTGGCGCCTGTAGTGGCAGGTTGAGTGACACCTGTACTGACAGGACGAGTGACACCTGTAATGAGAGGGCGAGTGACACCTGTAGTGACGGGGTGAGTGGCACCTACAGTGACAGGGCGAGTGACACCTGTCGTGACAGGGTGAGTGACACCTGTAATGACAGGGTGAGTGACACCTGTAGTGACAGGGTGAGTGGCACCTATAATGACAGGGAGATTGACACCTGTAGTGACAGGTCGAGTGACACCTGCAGTGACAGGGCGAGTGACACCTGTAGTGACAGGGTGAGTGACACCTGTAGTGACAGGGCGAGTGACACCAGTAGTGACAGTGCGAGTGACACCTGTACTGACAGGTGTAGTGACATGTGTAGTGACAGGGGGACTGACACCTGTAGTGACAGGTCGAGTGACACCTGTAGTGACACGTCGAATAATACCTGTAATGACAGGGCGAGTGACACCTGTAGTGACAGGGTGAGTGACACCTACAATGACAGGGCGAGTGACACCTGTAGTGACAGGGCGAGTGACACCTGTAGTGACAGGGCGAGTCACACATGTAGTGACTGGGCACGTGACACCTGTAGTGACAGGTCCAGTGAAACTTGTATGTGACAGGACGTGTGACACCTGTAGTGACAGGGTGAGTGACACCTGAAGTGACATGGTGAGTGATACCTGTAGTGACAGGGCGAGTGACATCTGTAGTGACAGGGCGAGTGACAGCTGTAATGACAGGGCGAGTGACACCTGTAGCGACAGATCGAGTGACACCTGTAGTGACAGGGCGAGTGACACCTGTAATGACAGGGCGAGTGACACCTACAATGACAGGGCGAGTGGCGCCTGTCGTGACAGGTTGAATGACACCTGTACTGACAGGTCGTGTGACGCTTGTAATGAGAGGGCGAGTGACACCTGTAGTGACAGTTCGCGTGACACCTGTAATGAGAGTGCAAATGACACCTGTAGTGACACGTCAAGTTACACCTGTAGTGACAGTGCGAGTGACACCTTTAGTGACAGGTGGATTGACATGTGTAGTGACAGGGGGAGTGACACCTGTAGTGACAGGTCGAGTGACACCTGTAGTGACATGTCGAGTAATACCTGTAGTGACAGGGCACTTGACACCTGTAGTGACAGGGCGAGTGACACCTGTAGTGACAGGTCAAGTGACACCTGTATGTGATAGGGCGAGTGACACCTGTAGTGACAGGGCGAGTGACACCTGTAGTGACAGGGCGAGTGATATCTGTAGTGACAGGGTGAGTGACAACTGTAGTGACAGGGTCAGTGCCACCTACAATGGCAGTGTGCGTGACGCCTGTAGTGACAGGTTGAGTGACACCTGTAGTGACAGATTGAGTGACACCTGTAGTGACCTGTCGAGTGACACCTGTAATGAGAGGGCAAATGACACCTGTAGTGACACGTCGAGTTACACCTGTAGTGACAGGGCGAGTGACACCTGTAGTGACCCAGCGCGTGACACCTGTAGTGAGAGGTCCAGTGACACGTGTATGTGACAGGGCGAGTGACACCTATAGTGACAGGTCGAGTGACACCTGTAGTGGCAGGGCGAGTGACACCTGTAGTGACAGGTCCAGTGACACCTGTAGTGACAGGGTGAGTGACACCTGTAGTGACATGGTGAGTGATACCTGTAGTGACAAGGCGAGTGACACCTGTAGTAACAGGGCGAGTGATACCTGTAGTGACAGGTCCAGTGACACCTGTAGTGACAGGGCGAGTGCCACCTGTTTGACACCTGTAGTGACAGGTCCAGTGACACCTGTAGTGACAGGGCGAGTGCCACCTGTAGTGACAGGGCGAGTGCCACCTGTAGTGACAGGGCGAATGACACCTGTAGTGACAGGGTGAGTGACACCTGTAATGACAAGCCTAGTGACACTTGTAGTGAGAGGGTGAGTGACACCTGTAGTGACTGGGCGGATGACAGCTGTAGTAACAGGGCAAATGTCACCTGTAGTGACAGGGCGAGTGACACCTGTATTGACAGGTCGAGTGCCACCTGTAGTGACATGGCAAGTGACACCTGTAGTGACAGGGCGAGTGACACCTGTAGTTACAGGGCGAGTGACACCTGTAGTGACAGGGCGAGTGACACCTGTAGTGACAGGGCGAGTGACACCTGTAGTGACAGGGCGAGTGACACCTGTAGTGACAGGGCGAGTGACACCTGTAGTGACAGGTCGAGTGCCACCTGTAGTGACATGGCAAGTGACACCTGTAGTGACAGGGCGAGTGACACCTGTAGTGACAGGGCGAGTGACACCTGTAGTGACAGTGCGAGTGACACCTGTAGTGACAGGGCGAGTGACACCTGTAGTGACAGGGCAACATTGGTGACCCCGTTTCTCTTTTGCACGTTTCCAAAGACTTTATCCGAGATGGCGAACGCCGTTTCTCTCAAATTACCGGAGTTTTGGGAACGACAGGCTGCCGCTTGGTTCGCCCAGGCCGTGGCTCAATTTGCATTCTGGGACATCACCGCGGACGACACAAAGTATTATTACGTCTTCTCTGCTCTCGGCAGCTCCACCGCGGCCGGAGTCGTGAGCCTGCTCGAGGACCCCCCAGAGCACCACAAATTTGCGACGCTGAGAACGCACCTCCTAGAGACTTTTGGACTAACTGAACCCGAGCGCGCACGCCAGCTTCTCTAACTACCCGGGCTTGGTGACTCCAAGCCCTCAGAACTGATGGACCACATGTTAACCCTCCTGGGCAAGCACAAGCCGTGCTTCCTCTTCAGAGAACTGTTCCGACAACAGCTGCCAGGGCAGGCACGGTCGGCTTTAGCCAACTCTCATATTGGTGATTTCCGCGACCTGGCCAAGAAGGCCGACAAATTTTTCTCCGCCGGGCAACAGTATTGCGTAGCCATGCGGGGCCCTGCCCCCACCGTCACAGCCCAACGGCGGCAGCCCCCAAACATGTGCTTCTACCACGCGCAGTTCGGCCCCAAAGCTAAGAAATGCCGGCCCCCGTGCAACTTTACCGCGTCGGGAAACGCGAAGGCCCAGTCATTAACTACCATGGCTGTCGGCCGTTCAGGTAGTCTGTTATTCATTATGGACACTAACTCTGGACGTTGTTTCCTCTGTGACACGGGTGCCCAGGTGAGCGTCCTGCCCGCGTCAACCATAGACATACAGGGGGGGAACCACAGCCCCGCCCTCGAAGACGCCAACGGCAGTTCCATCCGTACCTTCGGGAAACGGAGCGTGATGCTGTATTTTGGCTGGCAGCGTTTCGCTTGGGACTTTGTTACAGCGAAAGTGTCCACCCCCCTTCTCGGCGCTGACTTCCTCTGCACCAATGGCCTTTTGGTGGACGTCAAGAACCGACGTCTCGTCCACGCTGAGACTTTCAGTTCGCTCCCGTGTTCGCTCAGTGGTTCCGGCACAACGAAGTTGGCCAGCGCGCTCTCGGCCTCCGAGTTTTCCCGCCTCCTCGCCGGGTTCCCGGACCTCACGAAGCCCACTTTCTCATCCGCCGCCACCAAGCACGGGGTAGAACACCACATCCTGACCACCGGTCCGCCTGTCTACACCCGCGCTCGGCGCCTCGACCCGGGGAAACTCGTCATCGCTAAAGCCGAGTTCGACATGATGGAGCGCCTCGGCATCATTCGCCGGTCGAACAGTCAGTGGGCCTCGCCCCTCCACATCGCACCGAAACCAGGCGGCGGTTGGCGCCCATGCGGTGATTACCGGCGCCTCAATGACACTACGACCCCCGACCGCTACCCGATTCCACACATCCAGGACTTTTCCGCCCGCCTGGCCGGGAAAGTTGTTTTCTCTAATGTGGACCTCATTCGGGGTTACCACCAAGTCCCCGTCCGGCCGCAGGACGTCCCGAAAACCGCGGTGATCACCCCGTTCAGGCTGTTCGAATTCCTTCGCATGCCATTCGGTCTCAAAAACGCCGCTCAGGCTTTTCAACGCCTAATGGACACCGTGTTATGGGACCTGCCATTCCTGTTGTCTACCTGGACGACATTCTCATCGCCAGCACCTCCAGGACGGAGCATGTGTCCCACTTCCGTACTCTCTTCGAACGCCTCAGCCAGCACGGCCTACTCGTCAATCCGGCCAAGTGCCAGTTCGGGCTGTCCTCGATCGACTTTCTCGGGCACCGCATCACGAAGGATGGGGCGGTGCCACTGCCGTCGAAAGTGGAGGCCGTGAAGGATTTTCTGCGACCCCTCACCGTGAAGGCACTGCAGGAGTTTTTGGGCATGGTGAACTTTTATCATCGCTTCGTTCCCCAGGCTGCCCAGCTTATGTGGCCCCTTTACGAGGCCCTCAAAGGCAAGCCTGCCAAGCTCGCCGTCGACTGGTCCGAGGAGATGGCCAATTCTTTCACGGACACGAAAAGGGCCCTGGCTAACGCGACCATGCTGGCGCATCCGTTGCCCGATGCGCCAATCGCTCTCACCAGTGACGCTTCGGACTATGCTGTCGGCGCCGTCCACGAACAGTGAGTCAACGGCGCCTGGCAGCTGCTCACCTTCTTCAGCCGGCAGCCCCGCCCCAACGAGTGGAAGTACAGCAACTTCGATCGCGAGCTAATCGGCCTCTACCTCGCCGTCCGACACTTCCGTTTCCTGCTCGAGGCCCACCCGTTCATGGCGTTCGTGGACCACAAGCCGTTGACCTTTGCCATGGCCAAAGTTTCCGAGCCGTGGTCGGCCCATCAGCATTGCCAGCTTTCCTTCGTCTCCGAGCTCACGACGGACATCCAGCATGTGGCTGGGAAAGACAACCCTGTTGCCGACTGTCTTTCCCGGGCCGTCGCCAGCGCCATACACATCGGCATCGACTACACCCGCATGGCAGACGACCAGGCCTCCGACCCGGACGTCCAGGCCTACAGGACGGCTGTCACGGGCCTTCAGTTAGCGGATGTCGTGTTTGACGATGCCGGCACCACGCTCCTGTGCGACGTCTCCGCTGGGCAGCCACGCCCCGTTGTGCCCGGCGGGTGGAGATGGCAGGTTTTCGACGCCGTCCATAACCTTTCCCACCCGGGCAGGAAGCCGTCACAGAAGCTGATGGTGGCTAAATTCGTCTGGCACGGGCTCAAGAAGGACATTCGCGACTGGGCCAATACCTGCGTGGTATGCCAGCGCTCGAAAGTGCATCGCCATACAAAGGCCCTGTTGGCGCCTTTCGCGGTGCCCGAGAGGCGGTTCAACCATGTTAACGTGGACCTGCTGGGGCCCCTGCCGCCCTCCCGCGGGTTCACCCACCTCCTCACGATGGTCGACAGAACCACCCGATGGCCGGAAGCCGTCCCGCTGTCGTCAACAACGTCCGCCGATGTGGCTCGGGCATTCATCAACACTTGGGTCCCCCGGTTCAGTGCCCCATCTGACGTCTCCTTCGACCGGGGGCCCCAGTTCACGTCGGAGCTCTGGAACGCTGTCGCCCAAGCCCTCGGGTGGAGACACCACCGCATATCACCCTCAGGCTAACTGGCTGTGCGAACGGTTTCATCGCTCCATGAAGGCCGCGCTCCGGTCCAGCCTCCGGGATGACAGTTGGATCGACAGACTCCGTGGGTCATGCTGGGACTCAGGACCGCCCCAAGGAGGACCTCCAATCCTCGTCCGCCGAGCTCGTCTACGGGCAGCCGCTGCGGGTTCCCGAGGAGTTCGTCCCCAACGCCACGGACCCTTGGTCCGCAGCCCGTCAGCGGTCTGCCCCCCTGGACAACGCCAAGGTTTTCGCGCCGGTGCCCACGTCGCACCACGGTCTCCCTCAGTCCCACGTTCCGCCCGACCTTCGTGCGGCGGAGTACGTTTTCGTCCGCCACAACGCCCACTGGGGACCTCTTCACCCACCCTACGACAGACCATTCCACGTCCTGGAAGCCGGGGACAAGTCCTTCATGGTGGATGTCGGCGGTAAGCCGGACTACATTTCCATGGACCGTCTTAAGCCGGCCCACCTGAATCTGGACCGACCCGTTGGCTTGGCTCAGCCCACGCGGCGGGGCCGACCTCCGGCTTCTGCACCCTCAGTCCACCACCGAGCGCCCGGGGACCCTCCGGCGACCACCCCGGTTCCCGCCCCAGACTTAAGGAGACATTTCGGCCGTGTGATCCGGGCCCCTCAACGACTGACATTGCCAGTTCTAGTGAATTCTGGGGTGACGCCTGTGGCGGAGACCACAATGGGACAGTAACACAATTCACTATGTATAGCCAATGTTGTTATCGCTCCACGTTATGTACGGAATTTGGTTGGGTTATCGGGGCAGCGTCCCTTTAAGAGTCGTTGATTGTGTGATGGCGTCATAGCCCTGCGACGAGGCCGAATCCCTCAGTCCATGCGGAGAGTTAATAAAGCTAACACGTGTTTTTCTTTGCTGCTACGAAAGCCTCGCAGTCTGTTGATTTCCAGCAACTCCTACAACGTCAAGTAATACTTGTAGTGACAGGGTGAGTGACACCTGTAGTGACAGGGTGAGTGACACCTGTAGTGACAGGGTGAGTGACACCTGTAGTGACAGGGTGTGTGACACCTGTAGTGACAGGGCGAGTGACACATGTAGTGACCGGGCGAGTGACACATGTAGTGACAGGGTGAGTGACACCTACAATGACAGGGTGGATGACACCTGTAGTGACAGCTTGAGTGACACCTGTAGTCACAGGTCGAGTGACACCTGTAGTGTCAGGGCGAGTGACACCTGTAGTGACTGGGCACGTGACACCTGTAGTGACAGGTCCAGTGACACATGTATGTGACAGGACGAGTGACACCTGTAGTGACAGGGCGAGTGACACCTGTAATGACAGGTCGAGTGACACCTGTAGTGAAAGGTCGAGTGACTCCTGTAGTGACAGGGCGAGAGACACCTGTAGTGACAGGACGAGTGATACCTGTAGTGACAGGGTGAGTGACACCTGTAGTGACAGGGTGAGTGACACCTACAATGACAGGGCGAGTGGTGCCTGTAGTGACAGGTTGAGTGACACCTGTCCTGACTGGTCGAGTGACACCTGTAATGAGAGGGTGAGTGACACCTGTAGTGACAGGTCTAGTTTCACCTGTAGTGGCAGGGTGAGTGACACCTGTAGTGACAGGGCGAGTGACACCTGTAATGACAGGTGAGTGACACCTGTAGTGACACCAGTAGTGACACGTCAAGTGACACCTGTAGTGACACATCGAGTGACACCTGTAGTGACAGGTCGAGTGACACCTGTAGTGTGAGTGCAAATGACACCTGTACTGACACGTCGAGTTACACCTGTAGTGACAGGGCGAGTGACACCTGTAGTGACAGATCCAGTGACACCTGTAGTGACAGGGCGAGTGACACCTGTAGTGACATGGCGAGTGACACCTGTAGTGACAAGGCGAGTGACACCTGTAGTAACAGGGCAAGTGACACCTGTCGTGACAGGTCGAGTGACATCTATAGTGGCATGGCGAGTGACACCTGTAGTGACAGGGCGAGTGACACCTGTAGTGACAGGGTGAGTGACACCTGTAATAACAGGCCCAGTGACACTTGTAGTGAGAGGGTGAGTGACACCTGTAGTGACAGGCCCAGTGACACCTATAGTGACAGGGCGAGTGACACCTGTAGTGTCATGGCGAGTGACACCTGTAGTGACAGGTCCAGTGACACTTGTATGTGATAGGGCGAGTGACACCTGTAGTGACAGGGTGAGTGACACCTGTAGTGACAAGTCAAGTGACACCTGTAGTGACAGGTCGAATGACACCTGTAGTGACAGATCGAGTGACAACTGTCACTACAGATCGAGTGACACATGTAATGGCAGGGCGAGTGGCACCTGTATTGACAGGTCGAGTGCCAGCTGTAGTGATGGGGCAAGTGACACCTGAAGTGATATGGCGAGTGACACCTGTAGTGACTGGGCAGGTGACACCTGTAGTGACAGGGCGAGTGACACCTGTCTTGACTGTTCGAGTGACACCTGTAGTAACAGTGCAAGTGTCATCTGTAGTGACAGGTCGAGTGACACCTGTATTGACAGGTTGAGTGCCACCTGTAGTGACATGGCAAGTGACACCTGTCGTGACAGGGCGAGTGACACCTGTAGTGACCGGGCGAGTGACACCTGTAGTGACATGGCAAGTGACACCTGTAGTGACAGGGCGAGTGTCACCTGCAGTAACATGGTGAGTGACACCTGTAGTGACAGGGCGAGTGACACCTGTAGTGACATGGCAAGTGACACCTGTAGAGACAGGGCAAGTGGCACCTGCAGTAACATGGTGAGTGACACCTGTAGTGACAGGGCGAGTGACACCTGTATTGACAGTTCAAGTGACACCTGTAGTAACAGTGCAAGTGTCATCTGTAGTGACAGGTCGAGTGACACCTGTATTGACAGGTCGAGTGCCACCTGTAGTGACAGGTCCTGTGACACTTGTATGTGACGGGACGAGTGACACCTGTAGCGAGAGGGCAAGTGACACCTGAAGTGACATGGTGAGTGACACCTGTAGTGACAGGGCGAGTGACACCTGTAATGACAGGTCGAGTGACACCTATATTGGCAGGGCGAGTGACACCTGTAGTGACAGGTCGAGTGACACCTGTAGTGTCAGGGCAAGTGACACCTGTAGTGACAGGGCGAGTGACACCTGTAATGACAGGGCGAGTGACACCTGTAGTGACAGGTCGAGTGACATCTGTAGTGACAGGTTGAGTGACACCTGTAGTGACAGGGCGAGAGACACCTGTAGTGACAGGGTGAGTGATACCTGTAGTGACAGGGCGAGTGGCGCCTGTAGTGACAGGTTGAGTGACACCTGTACTGACAGGTTGAGTGACACCTGTAATGAGAGGGCGAGTGATACCTGTAGTGACAGGGTGAGTGACACCTGTACTGACACCTACAATGACAGGGCGAGTGGCGCCTGTAGTGGCAGGTTGAGTGACACCTGTACTGACAGGACGAGTGACACCTGTAATGAGAGGGCGAGTGACACCTGTAGTGACGGGGTGAGTGGCACCTACAGTGACAGGGCGAGTGACACCTGTCGTGACAGGGTGAGTGACACCTGTAATGACAGGGTGAGTGACACCTGTAGTGACAGGGTGAGTGGCACCTATAATGACAGGGAGATTGACACCTGTAGTGACAGGTCGAGTGACACCTGCAGTGACAGGGCGAGTGACACCTGTAGTGACAGGGTGAGTGACACCTGTAGTGACAGGGCGAGTGACACCAGTAGTGACAGTGCGAGTGACACCTGTACTGACAGGTGTAGTGACATGTGTAGTGACAGGGGGACTGACACCTGTAGTGACAGGTCGAGTGACACCTGTAGTGACACGTCGAATAATACCTGTAATGACAGGGCGAGTGACACCTGTAGTGACAGGGTGAGTGACACCTACAATGACAGGGCGAGTGACACCTGTAGTGACAGGGCGAGTGACACCTGTAGTGACAGGGCGAGTCACACATGTAGTGACTGGGCACGTGACACCTGTAGTGACAGGTCCAGTGAAACTTGTATGTGACAGGACGTGTGACACCTGTAGTGACAGGGTGAGTGACACCTGAAGTGACATGGTGAGTGATACCTGTAGTGACAGGGCGAGTGACATCTGTAGTGACAGGGCGAGTGACAGCTGTAATGACAGGGCGAGTGACACCTGTAGCGACAGATCGAGTGACACCTGTAGTGACAGGGCGAGTGACACCTGTAATGACAGGGCGAGTGACACCTACAATGACAGGGCGAGTGGCGCCTGTCGTGACAGGTTGAATGACACCTGTACTGACAGGTCGTGTGACGCTTGTAATGAGAGGGCGAGTGACACCTGTAGTGACATGGTGAGTGACGCCTACAATGACAGGGCGAGTGACACCTGTAGTGACAGGTCGAGTGACACCTGTATGACAGGGTGAGTGACACCTACAATGACAGGGCGAGTGACACCTGTAGTGACAGTTCGCGTGACACCTGTAATGAGAGTGCAAATGACACCTGTAGTGACACGTCAAGTTACACCTGTAGTGACAGTGCGAGTGACACCTTTAGTGACAGGTGGATTGACATGTGTAGTGACAGGGGGAGTGACACCTGTAGTGACAGGTCGAGTGACACCTGTAGTGACATGTCGAGTAATACCTGTAGTGACAGGGCACTTGACACCTGTAGTGACAGGGCGAGTGACACCTGTAGTGACAGGCCCAGTGACACCTGTAGTGATAGGGCGAGTGACACCTGTCGTGACAGGGCGAGTGACACCTGTCGTGACAGGTCAAGTGACACCTGTATGTGATAGGGCGAGTGACACCTGTAGTGACAGGGCGAGTGACACCTGTAGTGACAGGGCGAGTGATATCTGTAGTGACAGGGTGAGTGACAACTGTAGTGACAGGGTCAGTGCCACCTACAATGGCAGTGTGCGTGACGCCTGTAGTGACAGGTTGAGTGACACCTGTAGTGACAGATTGAGTGACACCTGTAGTGACCTGTCGAGTGACACCTGTAATGAGAGGGCAAATGACACCTGTAGTGACACGTCGAGTTACACCTGTAGTGACAGGGCGAGTGACACCTGTAGTGACCCAGCGCGTGACACCTGTAGTGAGAGGTCCAGTGACACGTGTATGTGACAGGGCGAGTGACACCTATAGTGACAGGTCGAGTGACACCTGTAGTGGCAGGGCGAGTGACACCTGTAGTGACAGGTCCAGTGACACCTGTAGTGACAGGGTGAGTGACACCTGTAGTGACATGGTGAGTGATACCTGTAGTGACAAGGCGAGTGACACCTGTAGTAACAGGGCGAGTGATACCTGTAGTGACAGGTCCAGTGACACCTGTAGTGACAGGGCGAGTGCCACCTGTTTGACACCTGTAGTGACAGGTCCAGTGACACCTGTAGTGACAGGGCGAGTGCCACCTGTAGTGACAGGGCGAGTGCCACCTGTAGTGACAGGGCGAATGACACCTGTAGTGACAGGGTGAGTGACACCTGTAATGACAAGCCTAGTGACACTTGTAGTGAGAGGGTGAGTGACACCTGTAGTGACTGGGCGGATGACAGCTGTAGTAACAGGGCAAATGTCACCTGTAGTGACAGGGCGAGTGACACCTGTATTGACAGGTCGAGTGCCACCTGTAGTGACATGGCAAGTGACACCTGTAGTGACAGGGCGAGTGACACCTGTAGTTACAGGGCGAGTGACACCTGTAGTGACAGGGCGAGTGACACCTGTAGTGACAGGGCGAGTGACACCTGTAGTGACAGGGCGAGTGACACCTGTAGTGACAGGGCGAGTGACACCTGTAGTGACAGGTCGAGTGCCACCTGTAGTGACATGGCAAGTGACACCTGTAGTGACAGGGCGAGTGACACCTGTAGTGACAGGGCGAGTGACACCTGTAGTGACAGTGCGAGTGACACCTGTAGTGACAGGGCGAGTGACACCTGTAGTGACAGGGCAACATTGGTGACCCCGTTTCTCTTTTGCACGTTTCCAAAGACTTTATCCGAGATGGCGAACGCCGTTTCTCTCAAATTACCGGAGTTTTGGGAACGACAGGCTGCCGCTTGGTTCGCCCAGGCCGTGGCTCAATTTGCATTCTGGGACATCACCGCGGACGACACAAAGTATTATTACGTCTTCTCTGCTCTCGGCAGCTCCACCGCGGCCGGAGTCGTGAGCCTGCTCGAGGACCCCCCAGAGCACCACAAATTTGCGACGCTGAGAACGCACCTCCTAGAGACTTTTGGACTAACTGAACCCGAGCGCGCACGCCAGCTTCTCTAACTACCCGGGCTTGGTGACTCCAAGCCCTCAGAACTGATGGACCACATGTTAACCCTCCTGGGCAAGCACAAGCCGTGCTTCCTCTTCAGAGAACTGTTCCGACAACAGCTGCCAGGGCAGGCACGGTCGGCTTTAGCCAACTCTCATATTGGTGATTTCCGCGACCTGGCCAAGAAGGCCGACAAATTTTTCTCCGCCGGGCAACAGTATTGCGTAGCCATGCGGGGCCCTGCCCCCACCGCCACAGCCCAACGGCGGCAGCCCCCAAACATGTGCTTCTACCACGCGCAGTTCGGCCCCAAAGCTAAGAAATGCCGGCCCCCGTGCAACTTTACCGCGTCGGGAAACGCGAAGGCCCAGTCATTAACTACCATGGCTGTCGGCCGTTCAGGTAGTCTGTTATTCATTATGGACACTAACTCTGGACGTTGTTTCCTCTGTGACACGGGTGCCCAGGTGAGCGTCCTGCCCGCGTCAACCATAGACATACAGGGGGGGAACCACAGCCCCGCCCTCGAAGCCGCCAACGGCAGTTCCATCCGTACCTTCGGGAAACGGAGCGTGATGCTGTATTTTGGCTGGCAGCGTTTCGCTTGGGACTTTGTTACAGTGAAAGTGTCCACCCCCCTTCTCGGCGCTGACTTCCTCTGCACCAATGGCCTTTTGGTGGACGTCAAGAACCGACGTCTCGTCCACGCTGAGACTTTCAGTTCGCTCCCGTGTTCGCTCAGTGGTTCCGGCACAACGAAGTTGGCCAGCGCGCTCTCGGCCTCCGAGTTTTCCCGCCTCCTCGCCGGGTTCCCGGACCTCACGAAGCCCACTTTCTCATCCGCCGCCACCAAGCACGGGGTAGAACACCACATCCTGACCACCGGTCCGCCTGTCTACACCCGCGCTCGGCGCCTCGACCCGGGGAAACTCGTCATCGCTAAAGCCGAGTTCGACATGATGGAGCGCCTCGGCATCATTCGCCGGTCGAACAGTCAGTGGGCCTCGCCCCTCCACATCGCACCGAAACCAGGCGGCGGTTGGCGCCCATGCGGTGATTACCGGCGCCTCAATGACACTACGACCCCCGACCGCTACCCGATTCCACACATCCAGGACTTTTCCGCCCGCCTGGCCGGGAAAGTTGTTTTCTCTAATGTGGACCTCATTCGGGGTTACCACCAAGTCCCCGTCCGGCCGCAGGACGTCCCGAAAACCGCGGTGATCACCCCGTTCAGGCTGTTCGAATTCCTTCGCATGCCATTCGGTCTCAAAAACGCCGCTCAGGCTTTTCAACGCCTAATGGACACCGTGTTATGGGACCTGCCATTCCTGTTGTCTACCTGGACGACATTCTCATCGCCAGCACCTCCAGGACGGAGCATGTGTCCCACTTCCGTACTCTCTTCGAACGCCTCAGCCAGCACGGCCTACTCGTCAATCCGGCCAAGTGCCAGTTCGGGCTGTCCTCGATCGACTTTCTCGGGCACCGCATCACGAAGGATGGGGCGGTGCCACTGCCGTCGAAAGTGGAGGCCGTGAAGGATTTTCTGCGACCCCTCACCGTGAAGGCACTGCAGGAGTTTTTGGGCATGGTGAACTTTTATCATCGCTTCGTTCCCCGGGCTGCCCAGCTTATGTGGCCCCTTTACGAGGCCCTCAAAGGCAAGCCTGCCAAGCTCGCCGTCGACTGGTCCGAGGAGATGGCCAATTCTTTCACGGACACGAAAAGGGCCCTGGCTAACGCGACCATGCTGGCGCATCCGTTGCCCGATGCGCCAATCGCTCTCACCAGTGACGCTTCGGACTATGCTGTCGGCGCCGTCCACGAACAGTGAGTCAACGGCGCCTGGCAGCTGCTCACCTTCTTCAGCCGGCAGCCCCGCCCCAACGAGTGGAAGTACAGCAACTTCGATCGCGAGCTAATCGGCCTCTACCTCGCCGTCCGACACTTCCGTTTCCTGCTCGAGGCCCACCCGTTCATGGCGTTCGTGGACCACAAGCCGTTGACCTTTGCCATGGCCAAAGTTTCCGAGCCGTGGTCGGCCCATCAGCATTGCCAGCTTTCCTTCGTCTCCGAGCTCACGACGGACATCCAGCATGTGGCTGGGAAAGACAACCCTGTTGCCGACTGTCTTTCCCGGGCCGTCGCCAGCGCCGTACACATCGGCATCGACTACACCCGCATGGCGGACGACCAGGCCTCCGACCCGGACGTCCAGGCCTACAGGACGGCTGTCACGGGCCTTCAGTTAGCGGATGTCGTGTTTGACGATGCCGGCACCACGCTCCTGTGCGACGTCTCCGCTGGGCAGCCACGCCCCGTTGTGCCCGGCGGGTGGAGATGGCAGGTTTTCGACGCCGTCCATAACCTTTCCCACCCGGGCAGGAAGCCGTCACAGAAGCTGATGGTGGCTAAATTCGTCTGGCACGGGCTCAAGAAGGACATTCGCGACTGGGCCAATACCTGCGTGGTATGCCAGCGCTCGAAAGTGCATCGCCATACAAAGGCCCTGTTGGCGCCTTTCGCGGTGCCCGAGAGGCGGTTCAACCATGTTAACGTGGACCTGCTGGGGCCCCTGCCGCCCTCCCGCGGGTTCACCCACCTCCTCACGATGGTCGACAGAACCACCCGATGGCCGGAAGCCGTCCCGCTGTCGTCAACAACGTCCGCCGATGTGGCTCGGGCATTCATCAACACTTGGGTCCCCCGGTTCAGTGCCCCATCTGACGTCTCCTTCGACCGGGGGCCCCAGTTCACGTCGGAGCTCTGGAACGCTGTCGCCCAAGCCCTCGGGTGGAGACACCACCGCATATCACCCTCAGGCTAACTGGCTGTGCGAACGGTTTCATCGCTCCATGAAGGCCGCGCTCCGGTCCAGCCTCCGGGACGACAGTTGGATCGACAGACTCCGTGGGTCATGCTGGGACTCAGGACCGCCCCAAGGAGGACCTCCAATCCTCGTCCGCCGAGCTCGTCTACGGGCAGCCGCTGCGGGTTCCCGAGGAGTTCGTCCCCAACGCCACGGACCCTTGGTCCGCAGCCCGTCAGCGGTCTGCCCCCCTGGACAACGCCAAGGTTTTCGCGCCGGTGCCCACGTCGCACCACGGTCTCCCTCAGTCCCACGTTCCGCCCGACCTTCGTGCGGCGGAGTACGTTTTCGTCCGCCACAACGCCCACTGGGGACCTCTTCACCCACCCTACGACAGACCATTCCACGTCCTGGAAGCCGGGGACAAGTCCTTCATGGTGGATGTCGGCGGTAAGCCGGACTACATTTCCATGGACCGTCTTAAGCCGGCCCACCTGAATCTGGACCGACCCGTTGGCTTGGCTCAGCCCACGCGGCGGGGCCGACCTCCGGCTTCTGCACCCTCAGTCCACCACCGAGCGCCCGGGGACCCTCCGGCGACCACCCCGGTTCCCGCCCCAGACTTAAGGAGACATTTCGGCCGTGTGATCCGGGCCCCTCAACGACTGACATTGCCAGTTCTAGTGAATTCTGGGGTGACGCCTGTGGCGGAGACCACAATGGGACAGTAACACAATTCACTATGTATAGCCAATGTTGTTATCGCTCCACGTTATGTACGGAATTTGGTTGGGTTATCGGGGCAGCGTCCCTTTAAGAGTCGTTGATTGTGTGATGGCGTCATAGCCCTGCGACGAGGCCGAATCCCTCAGTCCATGCGGAGAGTTAATAAAGCTAACACGTGTTTTTCTTTGCTGCTACGAAAGCCTCGCAGTCTGTTGATTTCCAGCAACTCCTACAACGTCAAGTAATACTTGTAGTGACAGGGTGAGTGACACCTGTAGTGACAGGGTGAGTGACACCTGTAGTGACAGGGTGAGTGACACCTGTAGTGACAGGGTGTGTGACACCTGTAGTGACAGGGCGAGTGACACATGTAGTGACCGGGCGAGTGACACCTACAATGACAGGGCGGATAACACCTGTAGTGACAGCTTGAGTGACACCTGTAGTCACAGGTCGAGTGACACCTGTAGTGTCAGGGCGAGTGACACCTGTAGTGACTGGGCACGTGACACCTGTAGTGACAGGTCCAGTGACACATGTATGTGACAGGACGAGTGACACCTGTAGTGACAGGGCGAGTGACACCTGTAATGACAGGTCGAGTGACACCTGTAGTGAAAGGTCGAGTGACTCCTGTAGTGACAGGGCGAGAGACACCTGTAGTGACAGGACGAGTGATACCTGTAGTGACAGGGTGAGTGACACCTGTAGTGACAGGGTGAGTGACACCTACAATGACAGGGCGAGTGGTGCCTGTAGTGACAGGTTGAGTGACACCTGTCCTGACTGGTCGAGTGACACCTGTAATGAGAGGGTGAGTGACACCTGTAGTGACACGCCAAATGACACCTGCAGTGACAGGTCGAGTGACACCTGTAGTGACAGGGCGAGTGACACCTGTAGTGACAGGGTGAGTGATACCTACAATGACAGGGTGAGTGACACCTGCAATGTGAGTGCAAATGACACCTGTAGTGACACGTCGAGTTACACCTGTAGTGACAGGGCGAGTGACACCTGTAGTGACAGGTCCAGTGACACCTGTAGTGACAGGTCCAGTGACACCTGTAGTGACAGGTCCAGTGACACCTGTAGTGACAGGGCGAGTGACACCTGTAGTGACATGGCGAGTGACACCTGTAGTGACAAGGTGAGTGACACCTGTAGTTACAGGGCAAGTGACACCTGTCACGACAGATCGATTGACACATGTAATGGCAGGGCGAGTGGCACCTGTATTAACAGGTCGAGTGCCACCTGTACTGACGGGGCAACTGACAGCTGAAGTGATATAACGAGTGACACCTGCAGTGACTGGGCAGGTGACACCTGTAGTGACAGGGCGAGTGACACCTGTATTGACAGTTCGAGTGACACCTGTAGTAACAGTGCAAGTGTCATCTGTAGTGACAGGTCGAGTGACACCTGTAGTGACAGGGCGAGTGACACCTGTATTGACAGTTCGAGTGACACCTGTAGTAACAGTGCAAGTGTCATCTGTAGTGACAGGTCGAGTGACACCTGTATTGACAGGTCGAGTGCCACCTGTAGTGACATGGCAAGTGACACCTGTAGTGACAGGGCGAGTGACACCTGTTGTGACACGGTGGGTGACACCTGTAGTAACAGGTCGAGTGACACCTGTAGTGACCGGGCGAGTGACACCTGTAGTGACATGGCAAGTCACACCTGTAGTGACAGGGCGAGTGTCACCTGCAGTAACGTTGTGAGTGACACCTGTAGTGACAGGGCGAGTGACACCTGTAGTGACATGGCAAGTGACACCTGTAGAGACAGGGCAAGTGGCACCTGCAGTAACATGGTGAGTGACACCTGTAGTGACATGGCAAGAGCCACCTGTAGTGACAGGGCGAGTGACACCTGTAGTGACAGGGCGAGTGTCACCTGCAGTAACATGGTGAGTGACCCCTGTAGTGACAGGGCGAGTGAAACATGTAGTGACAGGGTGAGTGACACTGTGGTGACTGGGCGAGTGACACCTGCAGTGATAGGGCGAATGACACCTGTAGTGACAGGGCGAGTGACACCTGTAGTGACAGGGCGAGTGACACCTGTAATGACAGGGCGAGTGACACCTGTAATGACAGGGCGAGTGACACCTGTAGTGACAGGGCGAGTGACACCTGTAGTGACAGGGCGAGTGACACCTGTAGTGACAGGGCGAGTGACACCTGTAGTGACAGGGCGAGTGACACCTGTAGTGACAGGGCGAGTGACACCTGTAATGACAGGTCCAGTGACACCTGTAGTGACAGGGCGAGTGACACCTGTAGGGACAGGTCGAGTGACACCTGTAGTGGCAGGGCGAGTGACACCTGTAGTGATACATCGAGTGACACCTGTAGGGACAGGTCGAGTGACACCTGTAGTGGCAGGGCGAGTGACACCTGTAGTGACACGTCGAGTGACACCTGTAGTGACAGGGCGAGTGACACCTGTAATGACAGGTCCAGTGACACCTGCAGTGACAGGGCGAGTGACACCTGAATTGACAGTTCGAGTGACACCTGTAGTAACAGTGCAAGTGTCATCTGTAGTGACAGGTCGAGTGACACCTGTATTGACAGGTCGAGTGCCACCTGTAGTGACATGGCAAGTGACACCTGTAGTGACAGGACGAGTGACACCTGTATTGACACGGCGGGTGACACCTGCAGTAACAGGGCGAGTGACACCTCTAGTGACATGGCAAGTGACACCTGTAGTGACAGGGCTAGTGTCACCTGCAGTAACATGGCGAGTGACACCTGTAGTGACAGGGCGAGTGACACCTGTAGGGACATGGCAAGTGACACCTGTAGAGACAGGGCGAGTGGCACCTGCAGTAACATGGTGAGTGACACCTGTAGTGACATGGCAAGAGCCACCTGTAGTGACAGGGCGAGTGACACCTGTAGTGACAGGGCGAGTGACACCTGTAGTGACAGGGCGAGTGTCACCTGCAGTAACATGGTGAGTGACACATGTAGTGACAGGGCAAGTAAAACATGTAGTGACAGGGTGAGTGACACTGTGGTGACTGGGCGAGTGACACCTGTAGTGACAGGGCGAGTGACACCTGTAGTGACAGGGCGAGTGACACCTGTAGTGACAGGGCGAGTGACACCTGTTGTGACAGGGCAAGTGACACCTGTAGTGACAGGTCAAGTGACACCTGTAGTGACCAGGTAAGTGACACCTGTAGTGACAGATCGAGTGACACCTGCAGTGATAGGGCGAGTGACACCTGTAATGACAGGGCGAGTGACACCTGCAGTGACACGTCAAGTAATACTTGTAGTGACAGAGTGAGTGACACCTGTAGTGACAGGGTGAGTGACACCTGTAGTGACAGGGCGAGTGACACATGTAGTGACAGGGTGAGTGACACCTACAATGACAGGGCGTGTGACACCTGTAGTGACAGGGCAAGTGACACCTATAATGACAGGTCTAGTGACACCTGTAGTGGCAGGGCGAGTGACACCTGTAGTGACAGGTCGAGTGGCACCTGTAGTGACAGGGCGAGTGACACCTGTAATGACAGGGCGAGTGTCACCTGTAGTGACACGTCGAGCGAAACCTGTAGTGACACGTCGAGCGACACCTGTAGTGACAGGTCGAGTGACACCTGTAGTGGCAGGGCGAGTGACACCTATAGTGACAGGTCGCGTGACACCTGTAGTGGCAGGGCGAGTGACACCTGTAGTGACAGGGCGAGTGTCACCTGCAGTAACATGGCGAGTGACACCTGTAGTGACAGGGCGAGTGACACCTGTATTGACAGTTCGAGTGAAACCTGTAGTAACAGTGCGAGTGTCACCTGCAGTGACAGGTCGAGTGACACCTGTATTGACAGGTCGAGTGCCACCTGTAGTGACATGAGAAGTGACATCTGTAGTGACAGGGCGACTGACACCTGTAGTGACAGTGCGGGTGACACCTATAGTAACAGGTCAAGTGTCACCTGTAGTGACAGGGCGAGTGACACCTGTAGTGACATGGCAAGTGACACCTGTAGTGACAGGGCGAGTGTCACCTGCAGTAACATCGTGAGTGACACCTGTAGTTACAGGTCCAGTGACACATGTAGTGACAGGGTGAGTTACACCTCTACTGACAGGGCGAGTGACACCTGTAGTAACAGGTCGAGTGACAGGGCGAGTGACACTTGTAGTGACAGTTCGAGTGAAACCTGTAGTGATAGGTCGAGTGACACCTATAGTGACAGGGGGAGTGACACCTGTAGTGACAAGGTGAGTGACACCTTTAGTGACAGGGCGAGTGACACATGTAGTGACAGGGCGAGTGTCACCTGCAGTAACATGGCGAGTGACACCTTTAGTGACAGGGCGAGTGACACATGTAGTGACAGTGTGAGTGACACCTACAATGACAGGGCGAGTGACACCTGTAGTGACAGGTTGAGTGATAGCTGAATTGACATGGTGAGTGACACCTGTAGTGACAGGGCGAGTGACACCTGTAATGACAGGTCGAGTGACACCTGTAGTGACAGGGCAAGTGACACCTGTAATGACAGGGTGAGTGACACCTGTAGTGACACGTCGAATGACACCTGTAGGGACAGGTCGAGTGACACCTGTAGTGGCAGGGCGAGTGACACCTGTAGTGACCGGTCGAGTGACACCTGTAGTGACAGGGCGAGTGACACCTGTAATGACAGAGCGAGTTACACCTGTAGTGACAGGGCGAGTGACACCTGTAGTGACAGGTCCAGTGACACCTGTATGTGATAGGGCGAGTGACACCTGTAGTGACAAGTTGAGTGACACCTGTAGTGACAGGGCGAGTGACCCCTGCAGTGACAGGTCGAGTGACACCTGTAGTGACAGTTCGAGTGACACCTTCAGTGACAGGGTGATTGACACATGTAATGGCTGGGCGAGTGACACCTGTAGCGACAGGGCAAGTGACACCTGTAGTGACAGGGCAAGTGTCACCTGCAGTAACATGGTGAGTGACACTGTGGTGACTGACGAGTGACACCTGTAGTGACAGGTCGAGTGACACCTGTACTGACGGGGTGAGTGACACCTATAGTGACAGGTCGAGTGACACCTGTAGTGACAGGTCAAGTGACAACTGTAGTGACCAGGTGAGTGACACCTATATTGACAGGTCGAGTGACACCTGTACTGACAGGGTGAGTGACACCTATAGTGACAGGTCGAGTGACACCTGTAGTGACAGGTCAAGTGACAACTGTAGTGACCAGGTGAGTGACACCTGTATTGACAGGTCGAGTGACACCTGTAGTGACAGGGTGAGTGACACCTGTAGTGACAGATCGAGTGACACCTGTAGTGATAGGTCGAGTGACACCTATAGTGACCAAGTGAGTGACACCTCTAGTGATGGAGCGAGTGACACCTATAGTGACAGGTCGAGTGACACCTATAGCGACAGGTCAAGTGACACCTGTTGTTGTGTCCGTGTGTTAATAGAGACACTGAAGGCAGGAGTTGGTTTCACAGGTGTTTACTGAACAAAGTCTGGAGGTGAACTAACTGATACAACACAATATACAGGCTTATATAGCCCGAGTGGCCATTACCGGCATTACAGTACACAGGGGGCTCTGAAAGGCACATACACTACAATTCCTCCCCTTTTAGCCAACCAGTACATAATATTTTAAGTAATCATTAATTACATGTTACAAGAACAATAATCTACACATTGCTGCAGTTAATCAATTATTAGTCAGTCTCTCTGGAGGCTTCCTGACTTGGATAACGCCTCGGTGGTGTAGTAGTTTCTGGTGGTGTAGTAGGTTCTTTTGGCAAGGCTGATTCGGCTTGAATGCCAGTGTCAGGTTCATCTGGTTCCAGTATCACCGGATCGGAGGTAGATAATATGGTTATCTCTACTTCATCATTAGGCGTATAGAGTTGTGGTGTAGGTTGTCCCTTTTCGGATGACTCTATGATTTGGTCAGTGTAGTGTCCGTGTGTAGATAAAGACACTGAAGACAGGAGTTGGTTCATAGGTATTTACTAAGCAAGTCTGGGGGGGGGTTTCTAAAGGATATACACAATACACAGGCTTATATAGCCCAAGTGGCAATTACCGGCATTACGCACACCTGGGGCTCTTAAAGGCACATACACCATAATTGCTCTTAAAGGCACATACACCACAATTCCTCCCCTTCTAGCTAACTAGTACATCATATTTTAAGTAATTATTAATTACATGTTATATGCAAAATAATATACATTGCTGTATTAATTAATTATAAGTTAGTCTCTCAAGAGGCTTCCTGACTCGGTCCGGATAACGCCTCGGGGGTGTAGTAGTTTCTGGTGGTGTAGTAGGTTCTTCTGGCAAGGCTGATTCGGCTTGAAGGCCAGTGTCGGGTTCATCGGGCTCCAGTATCACCGGATCGGAGGTAGATATGGGTATCTCTACTTCATCGTTAGATGTATAGAGTGGTGGTGTAGGTTGTCCCTTTTCGGATGACTTGATGATTTGGTCAGCATGGCGCCTTATTATGCTGTCTCCGATGTCCACGGTATACATCAGTGGTCCTAATCGTGTGCAGATAGTTCCAGGCTGCCATTTCTCGGTACGGTAGTCCCGGGCCAAAACCGGTTGGCCTATCTGGAAGGCCCTAGTTGGCCTTTCATTCATGCCCTGAAACTGCCGGTTCTCCACGTCCCTTCGGATGTTGGGCTTGACCAAATCCAGCCGGCATCTTAGGTTTCTATTGTAGAACATCATGGCGGGAGTTTGGTTAGTAACCATATGTGTTGCATTCCTATATGCAAATAAGAAGTTATCCACCTTGTGCTGAAGTTTTATGTCTTCATTACCCATGGCCTTGATGGCCTTCTTGAAGGTCTGGACAAACCTTTCAGCCAATCCATTGGTGGCGGGATGGTATGGGGCGGACGTGTAGTGCTTTACCCCATTGTTCTTTAAGAACTTTCTGAATTCTTCGGACACAAATTGCGGTCCATTATCAGAACATATCTGCTTCGGCAGCCCATTCCTGGCAAATATGGTCCTTAATACTGTGATGGTTTTTTCCGTGGTGGTGGAGGACATCTTTATTACCTCCGGCCACTTGGAGTGTGCATCAACTGCGATTAAGAACATTGAGTCCATAAACGGACCAGCAAAGTCGATGTGCACCCTTTGCCAGGGAGATGAGGGCCACTCCCATGGATGTAGAGGGGCCTGTGGCGGAGCATTTTGGACCTTCTGGCATCCTAGGCAGCTCTTGGTCATGTCTTTGATGTCTCCATCGATACCTGGCCACCATACAAATGCCCTAGCTAGGTTCTTCATTTTCACTCCACCCAGATGCCCCTCGTGAAGCTCCTTTAGCACTTTATCCTGGAGTTTGGGTGGAATCACCACTCTGGATCCACACATCAATGTTCCTCGGCACACTGACAGCTGTTCTCTTCTTTGCGAGAATGCTGGCAACAGTGGTTCGCCATGTGCTGGCCATCCCTTCACTGTTAAATCGTAGACCCGTGAGAGAGTAGGGTCATTTCTTGTCTCCCTTTCAATGGCAGAATTTGTCACCGGTAGACATTCCACTATGGTGGAGTGGAATATCTCTACTGGGTCTACTGTAGGTGCCTCTTCTATCGTTGGCAACGGTAGGCGTGATAAACCGTCAGCATTCCCATGCTGTTTTGACCCTTTGTATTCAATGTTGTATTGGTGTGCCCCTAGAAAAAGGGACCACCTCTGTAGTCTTTGTGCCGTCATAATGGGGACACCTTTTTTAGGGTTGAATATGGAGATGAGGGGTTGATGGTCAGTCAGCAAGGTAAATTTTTGTCCGTGTAGGTAATGGTTGAATTTCTTCACTCCCCATACCAGGCTGAGTGCTTCCCTGTCTATCTGGGCATAGTTACGCTCAGCTGAGTTCAATGAGCGTGACGCAAAAGCTATCGGCCGTTCCGAGCCATCAGGGAATCTATGGGACAATATCGCTCCTATGCCGTAAGGGGATGCATCGCACGCCAATCTGATTGGTAGTGATGGGTTGTAATGAGCCAAAATTTTCTCGGATGTGATTAAGGCCTAGAAATTCAGTTTGCACAGTTTTGGGGCGCTAAAGTCGGGCGTTCGGTAAATTTAGCGCCCGCCGGAAACTGCAGGCAACCGCGCCGAAATTCAGTGGATTTGGCCAAGAGTTTTGACGAGCGCTGAAACCGGCGTTGCAATGCTCGGTTCCGGCGCTAAACCGGCGCTGCGGCCTGATAACGCCGATGCCGGGCGCAGCGCAGGTGCGGTCATGTGTTGCTTGACAGCAGACACCCTGACGCCGGCCTGATCTTAAAGGGGGAAGGGTCAACTTTGACTGCTGCCACGCCCTGCACACTGGAGCCCTGCTGCTAGGCCTCAACAGTGCTGGTGGGACAAAATAGCGCCAGGACAGATGGAGATGGCCCGTGAAAGAGCCCAGCGCTTCTCAGACCATGCACTGAGGGTGCTGATTGATGCTGTCCAGGAGAGAAGACCCATCTTGTGCCCGGACAATGGCAGAAAGGCTCCCAGGAGAGAGTTCAGGAAAGCCTGGAGGAGCATCGCACGCAGGGTCTCCTCAAACTCAGATGTGCCCAGGACTGCGGACCAGTGCCGCAAAAAGTTCAATGACCTCTGTCGGCTGGTGAAGGTGAGTACCCTTTCCACTGTCCTCCTCATCCTTGCATGTGAGCCTCACACTATGGGCAAAGGGACCTCAAAGGCATAATGGGCAGCCCTCCTCACGCAGCAATGCCACTGGCATGATCATCAACAGCACTTTCTGCACTGACCACACTGGCCAGGCTATTCCACCATGGGAGGCAGTACACACAGCAACAGGGCACCACACTGTACTTAGAGTCCGTCCTTTCTCTTGCAGGCCAAGCTGGCAAGAAATGCGCGCAGCCGGGTGGAGACCGGTGGTGGACGGCCCCACTACCAGGCTCTAAGTGCTTTGGAGGAGAGCGTCGCTGGACTCCTGCGTCCCCGGGTGACTGGCCCTGTAGCCATCGGCGCTGTGGACCCTGTGCTGGGAGCCACTGGTAAGGAGATGACCGCTTGCAGCTCTCTCGTTGCCCGAGTGCTTCCGCTCTAAATCCTTTCCCACTGACGGACAAATGCGCACAATGCCACCGCTCAGGCGTCCCTCGCTGACGCCCTGTCCTCACTTTAAAGCTACTCTTGTGCCTTCCTGCTTTCAGCTGCTGAGGAGGAGGTGGTCCCTGAGGCGCCGGGTGCCAGGCCCTTGGAGGAGGAGGACGTCCAGGACGAGGAGGAAGCCGGCCCATCGGGCGAGCCCTCAGCCGTGCCAGGGGATGGCAATGAAGGGGGGGCGTCTGGCATGCAGGAGAGCCAGGGGGAGGTGTTGCAGGGGAGGGCAGATCCTGCTTGCAGTGGGGTCCAGGCAGGCGGCAGGGGTCGGCCAGCTCGGCCGGCTTCTCCCCAGCTGCAGAGTCCTCTCTCCAGTCCGGAGAGTGGCCTCGGCCAGGAGGTGCGCCTCCTGCAAGAGATCTCGGTGGCGTCTGACCGGCGCCACCATGAGTTCATGGGGGTTGTGCAGCAGATGCCGCATGCCATCGAGTCCCTGGCTCAGAGTGTGGCAGCATTCGGGCAATCACAGGCCAGGGGGGTGGAGCAACTGGCCGCAGCGCACGCCAGGGGGGTCGAACTACTCGCGGCACTGCAGGAGGAGAGTCGCCAGAGAGGTGGTTCCTTCGACACACTGTCACAGCAGCTGGAGGCACATACCCAGGCAGTGCGGTCACTGACTTCTGCCACACTCGCTTTGACGCAGAGGCGTCGCACCCGCACCCGCCGCCCTGCTGCAACACAGCGGGCTGGCCTCCAGCACATAGCTGCGCCAGCTGAACTGCCAGGCCGGACGACTGCCACTGTGTCTGCTGAGCCTCGCGCGCCTGGCAGCAGCCAGCTTGCCCCCCTTGGAGCATCCGACACTGCCACTCCCCCAGCCAGGGTGCGAGGAGCTGCTGCTGCCACTGATGCTGGCCAGCCACAGCCGAACCAGTCAGCAGCCGGCCCCTCCCGGGACGTGCGTCGTGTTGGCCGACCCCCAAGGGCATCTGTCGCGATGCATGGGGGCCCTCATGAGCCTTCCCCCAGCCTTGAGGCCGCCACAGGGCCCACGTTGAGGCGGAGCAGCAGGCCGGGCAGGGGCCGGGGAAGGCTCTCTAAGGACTCACCCTCTCGGCACAGCCGCTAGAGTGTGGTCTCTGCGGCATTGTATATATGGGGGGGATTGTGTTTTGGGGGCTGATTTTTGTGGATGGCCGAAATTGAAGGCATTTTTTGTTTTTATGGGGGTCTTTCTGTTGGCGAGGGGGGCCCTTTCTTTGTTACGGCCAATGTTGAAGGCCATGTGGATGGCCAACTTTTGTTAGTCCTCCCCAGGTTGGGGGAGTGACATATGTTTGTGACTGTTTTTTGGGTGTGTTCTGTGTTTTTGAGTTTCATGTGGGAAGGGGCCTCAGTTTGTTAAATAAAGGTTTTTATTTATTCAGCTTGTCCAGGTGTCATGTTTCAAGTGTTTGCTGCGTTAACCGGCTGACGGCTTCCGGAGCGGCTGCCTTCAGGTGCGCTCATTCCCACAGGCCATTCCCTCACAGCGGGCCTAGAAGTGTCGAGCAATAAGCCCCCGGCGTACGGCCCTTGGGCCTTCTGGCCCCCTCCTGGCCTGCTCCTCCTCCTCCTCCCCCTCCTCCTCCTGATGGTCCTCCTGCTTGTCCTCCTCAGGTGGTGGTGCAATGTCAGGTGGCAGTGCCTGCGTCCGGCGGATAGCCAGGTTGTGCAGCATGCAGCACACGACGACGAACTGGGACACTCTATCCGGCGAATACTGTAGAGAGCCGCCGGAGCGATCCAGGCAGCGGAAGCGTTGCTTGAGGACGCCTATGGTTTGCTCTATGACGTTCCTTGTTGCTTGATGGCTTTCGTTGTATGAGTCCTCCGCTGGGGTCCTGGGCGCGCGGAGCGGGGTCATGAGCCATGTGCACAAAGGGTAGCCCTTGTCCCCGATAAGCCATCCCCTTGGTGGAGGCTGTGCCTGGAACATGTCAGCCACAGTAGTCTGGCGCAGGATAAAAGCATCATGGCTGCTCCCTGGGAAGCGGGCATTTACAGCTAGGATGCGCTGCCTGTGGTCACACACCAGCTGCACATTGAGGGAATGGTAGCCCTTGCGGTTGCGGTAAACCTCGGGATTGTCTATAGGTGCCCGCATAGCCACACGCGTGCAGTCAATGGCGCCCTGCACCATGGGGAAGCCCGCGATCCTGCCAAATCCCACTGCACGCTGCTGCTGCCTCTGTTGGGTCATGGGGAAGGAGATGAACTGGTGTCTCCTCGCGAACAGTGCATCGGTGACCTGCCGGATGCAGCGATGTGCGGCGAACTGGGAGATGTTCGCGATGTCCCCAGCAGCGGCTTGGAACGAGCCGCTTGCATAAAAGCTGAGAGCCACCGTGACCTTCACTTCCACCGAGAGAGACGTCCTGGACATGAGCTGTGGCTGCAAATCTGCGTGAAGCAGCTGGCAGATCTCTCCAACCACCTCCCTTCTGAAGCGCAGCCTCTTTACACAAAGTGCCGCAGACATGGTGACATAGGACACCTGCTGCCGGTATTGCCTGGGTGCGTAAGGCCTACGTTGGCGACGCCTGATGGCCCTTCTGTGTCTACGCATGGCTGCCCGTCTCTCACAGCGTCTGCGAGCCCTCCGCACATAATGCCGTAACTCAATGTTGGTCCTCCATGCAGCCCCCATAATCAAGGTCGCAACAGTGAAATCAGCAAGAGTCAAATGTCAAAGCACTGGCCAGAAGCCAAAAAGACCTCTCCTATCTTGTCCCAAATCTGGAATCTCTGTCCCTTGGTCTCTGTGTAGAAATCCAAAGCAGTGAAGTCATTGCAGCAAAATGGCTGGGCTTTATAGGTCAGTGGAGGTGCCCTTTAATTTGCGCTGCCCGAGGCCCACAGGGCCTCTGCAACGTTCCATTTTACAATTCCTAATAGCGCCACGCCCACATTGGGCGGGCGACACTCAATTTCCGGCTTGGGGCGCTAAAACAGCGTTGCGCGAGGATATGACGTCATAAGCTGCGCACGCACCTGAGCGGGCGCTAACACTTTGCGCCGGCGCTAAATCTCAAATGAATTTGGGCGTCGGCGCAGATCGGTCTGCATTCCGGCGCTAAGGCTTTATCGACGGAAATATAGCCCTTTTTTGGCGTTAGCGCCTGGCGCAGCCAACTGAATTTCTAGGCCTAAGTCTTTACATTTATGGAAGGCACGTTTACAGTCTTCGTTCCATTTCCAAATCACTCCTGTCTGTAGAAGATCATTAAGAGGGTGTAGAATAGTTGATAAGTTCGGTAAAAATTTATGATAGTAATTTATTAATCCCAGGAATGACCTTAATTGTGAAACATTTTCAGGTGCTGGGGCTTTTATAACTGCTTCAATTTTTTCAGGTGACTTATGCAACCCTTCCTTATTAATTATGTGGCCACAATATGATATCTGATTTTGGAAAAATTCGCACTTGGGGCGATTTGCTCGTAGGCCCCGTTCTTTCAGCCTAGTGAGCACCTGCTCCAAATTGGCAAGGTGCTCGTTGTCGTTTTCTCCTGTTATAAGGATGTCGTCTAGGTAGCATTGAGTCCCCGGAATCCCTTGCAGGACTTGCTCCATAGCTCTTTGCCAGATAGCTGGAGCTGATGCTATTCCAAAAACCAGTCGATTGTACTGGTACAGGCCTTTGTGTGTGTTTATTGTGAGATACTTTTTAGAGGTCTCCTCAACCTCCATCTGTAGATATGCCTGTGCCAAGTCAATTTTTGTGAAACGTTTCCCTCCGGATAGTGAGGCGAAAATATCTTCTATCCTCGGAAGAGGATACTGTACCGTGTGAAGGACCGGGTTTACAGTCACCTTAAAGTCTCCACAGATGCGAATTTTTTTCTGTTCCTCAGTTATTTTTCAATGTTTTTTTCATGACTGGAACGATGGGTGTTGCCCATTCGCTCCAATCTATTTTGGATAATACGCCTGCCTTTTCCAAATTCTTCAGCTCTGCCTCGACTGCCGGACGTATTGCGTATGGCACCGGTCTTGCCTTAAAAAATTTTGGAATTGCTGTATCTTCCACTTTTATTGAGGCGGTGATGCCTTTCAAGGTTCCTAGTTTCTCTTGAAACACTTCTTTGGCGTTGGCCAAGATGTCTTTTAATCGTTCAGGTATGATGTCATCATTGTTTTTTTCCTTACTGGTCACCGTCAGTGCCTGAATGGAGTGCCAGTCTAAACGTATCTTCCTTATCCATTCACGTCCCAACAACGGTGGACCACCATCTTGTAGAATGTATAAATACAACTTTTGTATTTCTTTGCCGTTGTATACCACAGGCACCCTTATTTTTCCTTTGGGGTAGACTTTCTGCCCCGTTTATGTTTTTAAGATAATGGATGTGTCTTTTAGAGGTATATGCGAAAATAGCCTCTCGTAATCTCGTCGATTTATTACGGTTAGAGCTGATCCTGTATCTAGCTCCATTTTAACTGGGGACCCTGCTATTGTGAGGGTAACCCAAATGGTTTGGTAATCCTCTTTGGCAAGTACATTATGTAATTTGAGACAGCTTAGACTCTTGTTTCCGGAGTCGCTATCGCTATTCTGGTCTTCGGAGCTATTGTCCGTCATCATTTGTACCTTCCTGTACTTTTCTTTATTGATTTTTTGTTTTCTGTCAGTGGATTTATTTTGTCCAGATTGGCATACCCGTGCAATGTGTCCAATCTTACCACATTGCCTGCATGCTTTGCCCTTGAACCAGCAGTCCCTCTGGTTATGGGTGGATCTGCCGCAGCGATAACATCTTCCGAACTCCTGTGTCATTTTATGGGTGCCGAAGTCCTGTGTCTCTTGTTGTATCTCTGCAGCTCCTTTTGCTGCTGCTTCGTATGATACAGCCATACTGAAAGCTTTGTCCAATGTTAAATCTTTTTCAAAAAGCAGTCTTTTTTGTGTTCCTTCACTTAAGAGACCGCAAACAAATTTGTCTCGAAGATAATCCGATAGTCCTGCTCCGAATTGGCAGTACTTTGATAGCTTTCTTAATTCGGTTAGGTAATCAGCGTTACTTTCATTCTTGTGTTGATTTCTCTTGAAGAACTTGAATCGTTCCGCTATCAGCAGCGGTGTTGGGTTTAAATGCTCCTGCAGGGTATCAACAATTTCTTTAAAAGTCTTGTCCTTTGGTTTGGCTGGAGTGATTAAATTTCGTAACAGCCCGTATGTCTTCGCGCCCATTAAGTTCAGAAGTACTGAAGCTTTTTTTTCATCTGTTATTCCATTTGCAGTGCAATAAACCTCTACTCTTTCCACGTATGTGGTCCAATCTTCTATTTCGCCATCAAAAGCCTCAATATTACCAGATTTAGGCATTTCAGAAAAGATATGGCGCTTCCCGCGCTTTTTTTTTTCTTTTTCTCTCTGTAGCAACGATATGGCGCTTCCCCGCCGCTGCTACCGATAACAACACTGTTTTACTGTGGTTTCAGTTTATTCACTGTTGGAGACTCGTTCCCGACGGAGGTCGAAACGCTGACCTGCTTGCCACGCCGGCCGTCTCTCGAGTGCACCCTCCCAGTCCGTTATTGCTTGCCTCCGATTTCGCTGCCTGTCTCAGCTGTAGAGCCCGCCGCTGGAGCTCCAGCCTGACGCCCAGGAAGGATTAGCGCAGTACCTGTCACCAGCTTGGCCAGCTGGTGAAACCACAGATTCTCTTACTTCCTTGAGTCTTCTGGACGCTGGAGGAATCGATGTCCTTGAGGTGCTGCCGAATTGCAGGTAAGTCCGTTTCCACTTCATCGCCACTGTAGTGTCCGTGTGTAGATAAAGACACTGAAGACAGGAGTTGGTTCATAGGTATTTACTAAGCAAATCTGGGGGGGGTTTCTAAAGGATATACACAATACACAGGCTTATATAGCCCAAGTGGCAATTACCGGCATTACGCACACCTGGGGCTCTTAAAGGCACATACACCATAATTGCTCTTAAAGGCACATACACCACAGTCAGCATGGTGCCTTATTATGCTTTCTCCAATGTTCACGGTATACATCAGCGGTCCTAGTTGTGTGCAAATAGTTCCAGGCTGCCATTTCTCAGTATGGTAGTCCTGGGCCAAAACTTGCTGACCTATCTGGAAGGTTCTAGTTGGCCTTTCATTCATGCCTTGAAATTGCCGGTTCTCCACGTCCCTTCTGATGTTTGGCTTGATCAAATCCAGCCGGCATCTTCGGCTTCTATTGAAGAACATCATGGCGGGAGTTTGGTTTGTAACCATATGTGTTGCATTCCTGTATGCAAACAAGAAGTTATCTACCTTATGCTGAAGTTTTATGTCTTCATTACCCATGGCCTTTATGGCCTTCTTGAAGGTCTGGACAAACCTTTCAGCCAATCCATTGGTGGCGGGATGGTATGGGGCGGACGTGTAGTGCTTAACCCCATTGTTTTTTAAGAACTTCCTGAATTCTTCGGACACAAATTGCGGTCCATTATCAGAACAGATCTGTTCAGGCAGCCCATTCCTGGCAAATATGGTCCTTAATACTGTGATGGTTTTTTCCGTGGTGGTGGAGGACATCTTTATTACCTCCGGCCACTTGGAGTGTGCATCAACTGCGATTAAGAACATTGAGTCCATAAATGGACCAGCAAAGTCGATGTGTACCCTTTGCCATGGAGATGAGGGCCACTCCCATGGATGTCGAGGGGCTTGTGGTGGAGCGTTTTGGACCTTCTGACATCCTAGGCAGCTCTTGGTCATTTCTTTGATGTCTCCATCGATACCTGGCCACCATACAAATGCCCTGGCTAGGTTCTTCATTTTCACTCCACCCAGATGCCCCTCGTGAAGCCCCTTTAGCACTTTATCCTGGAGTTTGGGTGGAATCACCACTCTGGATCCACACATCAAGGTTCCTCGGCACACTGACAGCTGTTCTCTTCTTTGCGAGAATGCTGGCAACAGTGGTTCGCCATGTGCTGGCCATCCCTTCACTGTTAAATCGTAGACTCGTGAGAGAGTCGGGTCATTTCTCGTTTCCCTTTCAATGGCAGAATTTGTTACTGGTAGACATTCGACTATGGTAGAGTGGAACATCTCCACTGGGTCTACTGTAGGTGCCTCTTCTCCCGTTGGCAACGGTAGGTGCGATAAACCTTCAGCATTCCCATGCTGTTTTGATCCTTTGTATTCTATGTCATATTGGTGTGCCCCTAGAAAAAGGGACCACCTCTGTAGCCTTTGCGCTGTCATAATGGGAACACCCTTTTTAGGGTTGAATATGGAGATGAGGGGTTGATGGTCAGTCAACAAGGTAAATTTTTGTCCGTGTAGGTAATGGTTGAATTTCTTCACTCCCCATACCAGGCTGAGTGCTTCCCTGTCGATTTGGGCATTGTTACGCTCAGCTGAGTTCAATGAGCGTGACGCAAAAGCTATCGGCCGTTCCGAGCCATCAGGGAATCTATGCGATAATACCGCTCCTACGCCGTAAGGGGATGCATCGCACGCCAGTCTGATTGGCAGTGATGGGTTGTAATGAGCCAAAACTTCCTTGAACGTGATTAAGTCTTTGCATTTATGGAAGGCACGTTTACAGTCTTCGCTCCATTTCCAAATTACTCCTGTTTGTAGCAGTTCATTAAGAGGGTGCAGAAGAGTTGATAAGTTCGGTAAAAATTTATGATAGTAATTTATTAATCCCAGGAACGACCTTAATTGTGAAGCATTTTCAGGTGCTGGGGCTTTTATGACCGCTTCAATTTTTTCAGGTGACTTATGCAACCCTTCCTTATTAATTATGTGGCCACAATATGATATTTGATTCTGGAAAAATTCGCACTTGGGGCGATTTGCTCGTAGGCCCCGTTCTCTCAGCCTAGTGAGCACCTGCTCCAAATTGGCAAGGTGCTCGTTGTTGTTTTCTCCTGTTCCAAGGATGTCGTCTAGGTAGCATTGAGTCCCCGGAATCCCTTGGAGGACTTGCTCCATAGCTCTTTGCCAGATAGCTGGAGCTGATGCTACTCCGAAAACCAGTCGATTGTACTGGTACAGGCCTTTGTGTGTATTTATCGTGAGATACTTTTTAGAGGCCTCTTCAACCTCCATCTGTAGATATGCCTGTGCCAAGTCAATTTTGGTGAAACGTTTCCCTCCGGATAGTGAGGCGAAAATATCTTCTATCCTCGGAAGAGGATACTGTACCATAAGAACATAAGAAATAGGAGCAGGAGTAGGCCAATCGGCCCCTCAAGCCTGCTCCGCCATTCAATAAGATCATGGCTGATCTGATCCTAACCGCCAATCCACTATCACAGAACCATCTCCTGAATCTAACAGAATTAGACACACGAAATAGGAGCAGGATCAGGCTACACGGCCCCTGGGCCCGCTCCGCTACCCACAGGGCCATGACTGATCCGAACCTAGACTCATGTCCAAATTTCTGCCCGCTCCCCGTAACCCTTAATTCCCTTTACTTCTAGGAAACTGTCTATTTCTGTTTTAAATTTATGTAATGATGTAGCTTCGACAGCTTTTTGGGGCAACATATTCCATGGACCTACCACCCTCTGAGTGAAGTAGTTCCTCCTCATCTCAGTTTTGAAAGAGCAGCCCCTTATTCTAAGACTATGCCCCCTAGTTCTAGTTTCACCCATCATCGGGAACATCTTCCCCGCATCCACCCGATCCAACCCCTTCACAATCTTATATGTTTCAATAAGATCGCCTCTCATTCTTCTGAACTCCAATGAGTAGAGTCCCAACCTACTCAACCTCTCCTCATATGTCCATCCCCTCATCCCCAGGATTAACCGAGTGAACCTTCTTTGTACTGACTCGAGAGCAAGTATGTCCTTTCTTAAGTATGGACACCAAAACTGTACGCAGTATTCCAGGTGCGGTCTCACCAATACCTTGTACAACTGAAGCAATACCTCCCTATTTTTATATTCTATCCCCCTAGCAATGAAAGCCAACATTCCGTTGGCCTTCTTAATCACTTGCTGCACCTGCATACTAACCTTTTGAGTTTCGTGCACCAGGACCCCCAGATCCCTTTGTACTTCAGTACTTTCCAGTTTCTTGCCATTAAGATAATAACTTGCTCTATGATTTTTCCTGCCAAAGTGCATAACCTCACACTTTCCAGTATTGTATTCCATCTGCCAAATCTCTGCCCACTTACTTAGCCTGTCGATGTCCCCTTGCAGGTTTTTTATGTCCTCCTCACTCACTACTTTCCCTCCATCTTAGTATCATCTGCAAACTTTGATATGTTACACTCGGTCCCCTCTTCCAAATCGTTAATATAGATTGTAAAGAGTTGGGGACCCAGCACTGACCCCTGCAGAACACCACTAGTTACTGATTGCCAGTCTGAGAATGAACCATTTATCCCAACTCTCTGCCTTCTGTTAGATAGCCAATCCTCTATCCATGCCAGAATATTACCCCCAATCCCGTGATTTTTTATCTTAAGCAATAATCTTTTGTGTGGCACCTTGTCAAATGTCTTTTGGAAGTCTAAATACACTACGTCCACTGGTTCCCCTTTATCCACCCTATATGTTACTTCCTCAAAGAACTCCAGCAAATTTGTCAAACATGACTTCCCCTTCATAAAACCATGCTGACTTTGTCCTATTAAATTATGATTATCCAAATGTCCTGTTACTGTCTCCTTAATAATGGACTCCAAAATTTTACCTACCACAGATGTTAGGCTAACCGGTCTATAGTTTCCAGCCTTCTGTCTACTGCCCTTTTTAAATAAGGGTGTTACATTAGCAGTTTTCCAGTCTGCCGGGACCTTTGCCGAGTCCAGGGAGTTTTGGAAAATTATTACCAATGCATCCACAATCCCTACCGCCACTTCCCTCAAGACCCTAGGATGTAAGCCATCAGGTCCAGGCGATTTATCCGCCTTGAGTCCCATTATTTTACCGAGTACCACTTCCTTAGTGATTTTGATCGTGTTTAGCTCCTCCCCCCTTTAGCCCCCTGTTTGTCCAGTGTTGGGATATTCTTAGTGTCTTCTACTGTAAAGACTGATATAAAATATTCATTCAGTGTTTTTGCCATCTCCATATTTCCCACCATTAATTTCCCGGTCTCATCCTCTAAGGGACCAATATTTACTTTAGCCACCCTTTTTCTTTTTATATAACTATAATAACTCTTACTATCTGTTTTTATATTTTTTGCTAATTTACTTTCATAATCTATCTTCCCTTTCTTAATCAATCTTTTTGTTATTTTTTGCTGTCTTTTAAACTTTTCCCAATCCTCTATCCTCCCACTAGATTTGGCTACCTTATATGCCCTTGTTTTTAGTCGAATACTATCCTTAATTTCTTTACTTAGCCATGGATGGCTGTCTTTTCTTTTACACCCTTTTCTTCTCAGTGGAATATATATTTTTTGGAAGTTGTAAAATAACTCCTTAAATGTACACCACTGATCATGTATCGTCTTACCCTTTAATCTATTTTCCCAATCCACTCTACTCAATTCCACTCTCATACCTTCATAGTCTCCTTTATTCAAGCTTAGCACGCTTGTTTGAGATCCAACCTTCTCACCCTCTAATTGAATATGGAATTCAACCATGTTATGGTCACTCATTCCAAGGGGATCCTTTGCTAGGTCATTTAAAATTAATCCTGTCTCGTTACACAGGACCAGATCTAAGGTTGCTTGCCCCCTGGTCGGTTCAGTTACATACTGCTCAAGAAACCCATCCCTAATATACTCAATGAACTCATCCTCAAGGCAGCCCTGCCCAATTTGATTTGTCCAATTAATATGATAGTTAAAATCCCCCATAATTATAGATGTTCCCTTATTCCCTTAGAACCGTGTGAAGGACCGGGTTTACAGTCACCTTGAAGTCTCCACAGATGCAAATTTTTCTCTGTTCTTCAGATTTATCATTATTCAACGTTTTCTTCATGACCGGGACGATGGGTGTTGCCCACTCGCTCCAATCTATCTTGGATAATACGCCTGCTGTTTACAAATTCTCCAGCTCTGCCTCGACTGCTGGACGAATTGTGTATGGCACCGGCCTTGCCTTAAAAAATTAGGAATTGCCGCATCTTCCACTTTTATTGAGGCGGTGATGCCTTTCAAGGTTCCTAGTTTCTCTTGAAACACTTCCTTGGCATTGGCCAAGATGTCTTTTAATCGTTCAGGTATGACGTCATCATCATTTTTTTCCTTACTGGTCACCGTCAGTGCCTGAATGGAGTGCCAGTCTAAACGTATCTTCCTGATCCATTCACGTCCCAACAGCGGTGGACCACCATCTTGTAGAACGTATAAATACAACTTCTGTATTTCCTTGCCGTTGTATACAACAGGCACCCTTATTTTTCCTTTGGGGTATACTTTCTGCCCCGTATATGTTTTCAAGATAATGGATATGTCTTTTAAAGGTATATGCGGAAATAGCCGCTCGTAATCCCATCCTCGTCGCCACTGTTGTGTCCGTGTGTTAATAGAGACACTGAAGGCAGGAGTTGGTTTCACAGGTGTTTACTGAACAAAGCCTGGAGGTGAACTAACTGATACAACACAATATACAGGCTTATATAGCCCGAGTGGCCATTACCGGCATTACAGTACACAGGGGGCTCTTAAAGGCACATACACTACACCTGTAGTGACCAGGTGAGTGACACCTGTAGTGACAGGGTGAGTGACACCTGCAGTGATAGGTCGAGTCACACCTGTAGTGACACGTCAAGTAATACTTGTAGTGACAGAGTGAGTGACACCTGTAGTGACAGGGTGAGTGACACCTGTAATTACAGGTCCAGTGACACATGTAGTGACAGGGTGAGTGACACCTACAATGACAGGGCGAGTGACACCTGTAGTGACAGGATGAGTGACACCTGTAATGACAGGGCGAGTGACACCTGCAGTGACAGGGTGAGTGACACCTGTAGTGACAGGTCCAGTGACACCTGTAGTAACAGAGCGAGTGACACCTGCAGTGACATGGCAAGTGACACCTGTAGTGACAGGGCGAGTGTCACCTGCAGTAACATGGTGAGTGACACCTGTAGTGACTGGGCGGGTGACACCTGTAGTGACAGGGCGAGTGACACCTGTATTGACAGTTCGAGTGAAACCTGTAGTAACAGTGCGAGTGTCGCCTGTAGTGACAGGTCGAGTGACACCTGTATTGACAGGTCGAGTGCCACTTGTAGTGACATGGCAAGTGACACCTGTAGTGACAGGGCGAGTGACAACTGTAGTGACAGGGCGGGTGACACCTGTAGTAACAGGTCAAGTGACACCTGTAGTGACAGGGCGAGTGACACCTGTAGTGACATGGCAAGTGACACCTGTAGTGACAGGGCGAGTGTCACTTGCAGTAACATGGTGAGTGACACCTGTAGTGACAGGGCGAGTGACACCTGTAGTTACATGGCAAGTGACACCTGTAGAGACAGGGCGAGTGTCACCTGCAGTAACATGGCGAGTGACACCTGTAGTGACATGGCAAGTGCCACCAGTGGTGACAGGGCGAGTGACACCTGTAGTGACAGAGCGAGTGACACTTGTAGTGACAGGGCGAGTGTCACCTGCAGTAACATGGTGAGTGACACCTGTAGTGACAGGGCGAGTGAAACATGTAGTGACAGGGTGAGTGACACTGTGGTGACAGGGTGAGTGACACCTGTAGTGACAGGGTGAGTGACACCTCTACTGACAGGGCGAGTGACACCTGTAGTGAGAGGGTGAGTGACACCTGTAGTGACAGATCGAGTGACACCTGTAGTGATAGGTCGAGTGTGTCAGGAATGACCCAGGTTCTGCCTCGCTTCACCACCAGAGGGCACCATGAACTATTAATTGTTTCCTTCTTTCTTCCTAATCGTACTCACCTGTGCATGGTTATATGCCTGCTATTTAAGTGGTGCTTAGTTTTATGTCTGGTGCTCAGTCTTGAGTTTCACACTGCCTTGTGATCCTCTTGCCGGCCTGCTAGCCTGTATCTGTGCTGTTGTTATTTTGTTTGTTTCCAGTAAAGTCTATCTTTGTGTTTGCAACCTATCCTCTGTCTCAGTTTGCCTTCCTGCAGTTGGGTTCACCCAGTGCCACTCGTCACAGCAAGACTGAGCCAAACATGGACCCAGCAGAGAGGGACTAATGGCCACGACGAGTCTTTGAACATCTACAACTGATCTTGGATGAACTGCGGTGCTTCGCCACGTCGTTCTCCCGAAGCCAGAAACAGCTGGAGGCCCTCGTCATTGCTTTCCATCAGAGCCAGAGTCAGGCGACCCAAGCTACTCCAGCACCGTTACCCGCTGCTTCGGTTTTGCTTCCCCCTCTGAAAGAACCCCGATTACCTGCACCCGAGCGCTATGGCGGTAACCCGGGAGGATGTCGAGGCTTTCTAACCCAGTGTTCCCTGGCTTTCGAGCTGCAAGGTTCATTGTTTCCCACTGACCGTTCCCGAGTAGCCTACATCGTTTCGCTACTCACCGGCAAAGCACTTACCTGGGCTACGGCCGTCTGGGAACAGCAAACTCTGGCATGTTCAAACTACCAACTTTTCACTGAGGAAATGAGAGAGGTCTTTGATCATCCTGTCAGTGGGAGAGAGGCATCTAACAAACTGCTTCGGCTTCGTCAGGGGGCTCGTAGCATTGCGGACTTCGCCATTGAGTTTCGCACTCTCGCGGTGGAGAGCCAATGGAATTCGGAGGCGCTCATCGCCACTTTTTGCCACGGTCTCACGGATGAAATCAAGGACGAACTGGCTTCCAGAGATTCGGTGAGTGATTTGGAGTCTCTCTTTGATATGGCCATTCGAGTGGATAATCGTCTTCGTGAGAGGCGAAGAGAACGCCGCTCCTTTTTCACCCCACTTCCGGAAACAAGAGCCTTCCCTGCTTCGAAGCCATCCGAGAGCCTCCGAGCCATCCCAAGCCCATCTTTGACGGCTATGCAGTTGGGAGTAACTCGTCTCTCGCAGCTTGAACGTGATCGCCGAATGAGAGAGGGATCTTGCCTCTATTGTGGGGAACCGGGCCACTTTCGCTCTTTTCCAGAGTTGGTGGGAAAAGCAAGGGCTCGTCCAGGATGGAGGGCCCTGAGATGAGCGTAACCTTCCCTCCCGGCCCCACTGTTTCTAGGGTCCTGCTGGCATCTTCCCTTTTCTGGGGCAATCAACAACATGATCTTAAGGCCCTGGTGGATTCTGGGGCCGATGGTAACTTCATGAATCTGGGTTTAGCTAAACAGCTCAAGATTCCCCTGACCCATCCAGATCACCCCCTCACTGTTATCGCCCTGGATGGAAGACCCCTGGGCTCCGGAACTATTCACCATCTTACTGCCCCCCTGTGTTTGGGCGTGGAAGGACAACATTTCGAGACCATCCAATTCTCCCTTATTCACTCTCCCGAGTTTCCATTAGTTCTGGGTTACCCTTGGTTGGCCTGCCATAATCCACGCATGGATTGGGCCGCCGGCCGGCTTACAGAATGGGGGTCCGCCTGCCACAACACCTGTCTCCGCTCCAAGCCTCCTTCCCAGCCCCAGGAGCCCCCATCTCACTCTGATTTGTCCCAAGTGCCTCCCGAGTATGAGGATCTAAGAGAGGTTTTTAGTAAGGTTCGAGCCACATCACTTCCCCCTCATAGGCCATATGACTGTGCCATTGACCTCCTGCCTGGGACATGCCCACCTAGGGGTAGGATCTTCTCTCTTTCTGCTCCAGAGACCGCTGCCATGGAGGATTTACATCCGTGACACCCTCGCCGCTGGCTTCATCCGTCCGTCCACCTCTCCTGCTGGTGCCGGTTTTTTCTTTGTGAGTAAGAAAGATGGAGGTCTCCGCCCCTGCATCGACTACCGTGGCCTTAACAAGATTACTATAAAGAACCGTTATCCTCTTCCGCTCATGTCGACGGCCTTCGAGCTACTACAGGGAGCCACAGTCTTCACAAAATTGGATCTCCGCAATGCCTACAACCTCATCCGTGTCCGCGAAGGGGACGAGTGGAAGACGGCATTCAACACACCTACTGGGCACTATGAGAACCTGGTCATGCCCTTTGGATTGACCAACACCCCTGCTGTGTTCCAGGCGCTCATCAACTACGTCCTCTGAGACATGCTGAATCGCTTTGTCTTTGTCTACCTGGATGACATTCTCATTTTCTCCAAAACTCTTCACGATCATGTCCAGCATGTAAAGCAAGTCCTGCAACGTCTGCTTAACAACCTCTTGTTTGTCAAGGCTGAGAAGTGTGAGTTTCACGTTTCCATGGTTTCATTCCTGGGCTTCATCATCTCCAGCGGCAACATCCAAATGGACCCTGGCAAGACCCAAGCTGTCCGAGATTGGCCACCACCCACCTCTCTCAAACAGGTGCAACGCTTCTTGGGGTTTGCTAATTTCTATCGTAGATTCATCAGGAACTTCGGCACCATTGCTGCCCCTCTCAACGCCCTCACCAAAACCGCTTCCACCCGGTTCAGTTGGTCCGCTGAGGCTGCGCAGGCTTTCGAGGATCTCAAGCGGCGCTTCACGTTTGCTCCTGTCCTCGTGATTCCGGATCCCTCACTCCCCTTCATTGTCGAGGTGGATGCCTCGGATATTGGAGTGGGTGCCGTTTTGTCCCAGCAGTCTAACGACAACAAACTGCACCCTTGCGCCTTCTTTTCTCGCCGACTCACTCCTGCAGAGCGAAACTATGATATTGGAAACAGGGAACTACTAGCAGTTAAGTTGGCACTGGAGGAGTGGAGACATTGGTTGGAGGGGTCTAAACACCCGTTCATTGTCTGGACTGACCATAAGAATCTGGCCTATATCCAGGAGGCCAAACGGCTTAACTCCCGTCAAGCTCGCTGGGCACTGTTTTTCAATCGTTTCGACTTTGTCCTGTCATATCGTCCAGGATCCAAGAATCTCAAGCCTGATGCTCTCTCCAGGCAATTTGATCCACCTGAGTGGGAGAGACAACCAGAACCTATTCTTCCTACTTCTCGAATTGTAGCACCGGTTCGCTGGGGGATCGAGACGCTGGTCAGAAAGGCGCAACAGAGGGAGGCAGACCCTGGCAACGGCCCACCAGGTCGCCTTTTTGTTCCCAACACGGCACGCTCACAAGTTCTGCAGTGGGGGCATTCGTCTCAACTCACCGGTCACCCAGGCACATCCAGGACGCTGGAGTTTCTTCGCAGAAGGTTCTGGTGGCCCACCATGGAGAAGGACGTAAAGGCGTTCGTGGCAGCTTGTGCTACTTGTGCATGAAACAAGAACCCTCGATCCCGCCCCCAGGGTTTGCTGCATCCTCTCCCCATTCCCACCCGCCCCTGGTCACACCTCTCTGTGGATTTCATCACAGGCCTTCCACCATCTCAAGGCAACACTGTCATTCTGGTCATCGTGGATCGCTTCTCCAAAGCCTGTCGCTTTCTGCCCTTGCCCAAGCTTCCCTCAGCCCAAGAGACAGCCGAGCTCATGGTTGCAGGTGGAGTTCCGCAAGCTGCCGCCCCGTTTCATCGGTCCCTTCACGGTGTTGAGGAAGGTCAACCCGGTGTCCTACCATCTCCAGCTGCCTCGCTCCATGCAGATTCATTCCACCTTCCACGTCTCCCGGCTCCGGCCAGCGGCCATCAGTTCCCTGGCGCCTGCCACGAGGCCTCCCCCTGCTCCCCGCATCATCGACGGCCAGCCTGCCTACACAGTCCGTCGCCTGATGGACTCTCGCCGGGTTTGCGGGGACCTCCAGTTCCTGGTGGACTGGGAGGGATATGGTCCGGAGGAACGCTCCTGGGTCCCGAACCGGAACATCCTGGATCGCGACTTGGTACAGGACTTTCTTTGTCGTCGCCATGGACCTTCTGGGGGCACGTCGGGGGCCGTTCCTGGCGGGGGGGGGGGTGTCCTGTCAGGAATGACAGGTTCTGCCTCGCCTTGCCACCAGAGGGCACCATGAACTATTAATTGTTTCCTTCTTTCTTCCTAATCGTACTCACCTGTGCATGGTTATATGCCTGCTATTTAAGTGGTGCTTAGTTTTATGTCCGATGCTCAGTCTTGAATTTCACACTGCTTTATGATCCTCTTGCCGGCCTGCTAGCCTGTATCTGTGCTGTTGTTATTTTGTTTGTTTCCAGTAAAGTCTATCTTTGTGTTTGCAACCTATCCTCTGTCTCAGTTTGCCTTCCTGCAGTTGGGTTCACCCAGTGCCACTCGTCACAGAGTGACACCTATAGGGACCAGGTGAGTCACACCTGTAGTGACAGGGTGAGTGACACCTGCAGTGACAGGTCGAGTCACACCTGTAGTGACACGTCAAGTAATACTTGTAGTGACAGGGGGAGTGACACCTGTAGTGACAGGGGGAGTGACACCTGTAGTGACAGGGGGAGTGACACCTGTAGTGACAGGGGGAGTGACACCTGTAGTGACAGGGGGAGTGACACCTGTAGTGACAGGGGGAGTGACACCTGTAGTGACAGGGGGAGTGACACCTGTAGTGACAGGGGGAGTGACACCTGTAGTGACAGGGGGAGTGACACCTGTAGTGACAGGGGGAGTGACACCTGTAGTGACAGGGGGAGTGACACCTGTAGTGACAGGGGGAGTGACACCTGTAGTGACAGGGGGAGTGACACCTGTAGTGACAGGGGGAGTGACACCTGTAGTGACAGGGGGAGTGACACCTGTAGTGACAGGGGGAGTGACACCTACAATGACAGGGCGAATGACACCTGTAGTGACAGGTCAAGTGACAGCTGAATTGACAGGGCGAGTGACACCTGTAGTGACAGGTCAAGTGACAGCTGAATTGACAGGGCGAGTGACACCTGTAGTGGCAGGTCGAGTGACACCTGTAGTGGCAGGTCGAGTGACACCTGTAGTGACAGGTCGAGTGACACCTGTAGTGACAGGGCGAGTGACACCTGTAGTGACAGGGCGAGTGACACCTGTAGTGACATGTCGAGTGACACCTGCAGTGACAGGGCGAGTGACACCTGCAGTGACAGGTCGAGTGACACCTGTAATGACAGGGCGAGTGACACTTGTATGTGACAGGGGGAGTGACACCTGTAGTGACAGGGGGAGTGACACCTGTAGTGACAGGGTGATTGACACATGTAATGGCAGGGTGAGTGACACCTGTAGTGACAGGACGAGTGACACCTGTAGTGACAGGGCGAGTGTCACCTGCAGTAACTGGGCGAGTGACACCTGTAGTGACAGGGTGAGTGACACCTGTACTGACAGGGCGAGTGACACCATAGTGACAGGGCGAGTGACACCTGTAGTGACAGGTCGAGTGACACCTATAGTGACCAAGTGAGTGACACCTGTAGTGACGGAGCGAGTGACACCTTTAGTGACAGGTCGAGTGACACCTATAGTGACAGGTCAAGTGACACCTGTAGTGATCAGGTGAGTGACAGCTGTAGTGACCGGGTGAGTGACACCTGTAGTGACAGGGTGAGTGACACCTGCAGTGATAGGTCAAGTCACACCTGTAGTGACACGTCAAGTAATACTTGTAGTGACAGAGTGAGTGACAACTGTAGTGACAGGTCGAGTGACACCTGTAATGACAGGGCGAGTGACACCTGTAGTGACATGTCGAGTGACACCTGTAGTGACAGGTCGAGTGACACCTGTAGTGGCAGGGCGAGTTACACCTGTAGTGACAGGGCGAGTGACACCTGTAGTGACAGGTCCAGTGACACTTGTATGTGATAGGGTGAGGGACACCTGTAGTGACAGGGCGAGTGACACCTGTAATGACAGGGCGAGTGACACCTGTAGTGACATGTCGAGTGACACCTGTAGTGACAGGTCGAGTGACACCTGTAGTGGCAGGGCGAATGACACCTGTAGTGACAGGTCGAGTGACACCTGTAGTGACAGGGCGAGTTACACCTGTAGTGACAGGGCGAGTGACACCTGTAGTGACAGGTCCAGTGACACTTGTATGTGATAGGGTGAGGGACACCTGTAGTGACAGGGTGAGGGACACCTGTAGTGACAGGGCGAGTGACACCTCTAGTGACAAGTCCAGTGACACCTGTACTAACAGGGCGAGTGACACCTGCAGTGACAGGGCGAGTGACACCTGCAGTGACAGGGGGAGTGACACCTACAATGACAGGGCGAATGACACCTGTAGTGACAGGTCAAGTGACAGCTGAATTGACAGGGCGAGTGACACCTGTAGTGACAGGTCAAGTGACAGCTGAATTGACAGGGCGAGTGACACCTGTAGTGGCAGGTCGAGTGACACCTGTAGTGGCAGGTCGAGTGACACCTGTAGTGACAGGTCGAGTGACACCTGTAGTGACAGGGCGAGTGACACCTGTAGTGACAGGGCGAGTGACACCTGTAGTGACATGTCGAGTGACACCTGCAGTGACAGGGCGAGTGACACCTGCAGTGACAGGTCGAGTGACACCTGTAATGACAGGGCGAGTGACACTTGTATGTGACAGGGGGAGTGACACCTGTAGTGACAGGGGGAGTGACACCTGTAGTGACAGGGTGATTGACACATGTAATGGCAGGGTGAGTGACACCTGTAGTGACAGGACGAGTGACACCTGTAGTGACAGGGCGAGTGTCACCTGCAGTAACTGGGCGAGTGACACCTGTAGTGACAGGGTGAGTGACACCTGTACTGACAGGGCGAGTGACACCATAGTGACAGGGCGAGTGACACCTGTAGTGACAGGTCGAGTGACACCTATAGTGACCAAGTGAGTGACACCTGTAGTGACGGAGCGAGTGACACCTTTAGTGACAGGTCGAGTGACACCTATAGTGACAGGTCAAGTGACACCTGTAGTGATCAGGTGAGTGACAGCTGTAGTGACCGGGTGAGTGACACCTGTAGTGACAGGGTGAGTGACACCTGCAGTGATAGGTCAAGTCACACCTGTAGTGACACGTCAAGTAATACTTGTAGTGACAGAGTGAGTGACAACTGTAGTGACAGGTCGAGTGACACCTGTAATGACAGGGCGAGTGACACCTGTAGTGACATGTCGAGTGACACCTGTAGTGACAGGTCGAGTGACACCTGTAGTGGCAGGGCGAGTTACACCTGTAGTGACAGGGCGAGTGACACCTGTAGTGACAGGTCCAGTGACACTTGTATGTGATAGGGTGAGGGACACCTGTAGTGACAGGGCGAGTGACACCTGTAATGACAGGGCGAGTGACACCTGTAGTGACATGTCGAGTGACACCTGTAGTGACAGGTCGAGTGACACCTGTAGTGGCAGGGCGAATGACACCTGTAGTGACAGGTCGAGTGACACCTGTAGTGACAGGGCGAGTTACACCTGTAGTGACAGGGCGAGTGACACCTGTAGTGACAGGTCCAGTGACACTTGTATGTGATAGGGTGAGGGACACCTGTAGTGACAGGGTGAGGGACACCTGTAGTGACAGGGCGAGTGACACCTCTAGTGACAAGTCCAGTGACACCTGTACTAACAGGGCGAGTGACACCTGCAGTGACAGGGCGAGTGACACCTGCAGTGACAGGGCGAGTGACACCTGCAGTGACAGGGCGAGTGACACCTGCAGTGACAGGGCGAGTGACACCTGCAGTGACAGGTCGAGTGACACCTGCAGTGACAGGTCGAGTGACACCTGTAGTGACAGGTCGAGTGACACCTGTAGTGACATGTCGAGTGACACCTGTAGTGACAGGACAAGTGACACCTGTAGTGACAGGGCGAGTGTCACCTGCAGTAACATGGTGAGTGACACCTGTAGTGACAGGGTGAGTGACACCTGTACTGACAGGGTGAGTGACACCTGTACTGACAGGGCAAGTGACACCATAGTGACAGGGCGAGTGACACCTGTAGTGACAGGTCGAGTGACACCTATAGTGACCAAGTGAGTGACACCTATAGTGACCAAGTGAGTGACACCTGTAGTGATGGAGCGAGTGACACCTTTAGTGACAGGTTGAGTGACAACTATAGTGACAGGTCAAGTGACACCTGTAGTGAGCAGGTGAGTGACAGCTGTAGTGACCGGGTGAGTGACACCTGTAGTGACCGGGTGAGTGACACCTGTAGTGACAGGTCGAGTGACACCTGTAGTGACAGGTCGAGTGACACCTGTAGTGACAGGTCGAGTGACACCTGTAGTGACAGGTCGAGTGACACCTGTAATGGCAGGGCGAGTGACACCTGTAGTGACATGGTGAGTGACACCTGTAGTGACAGGGCGAGTGTCACCTGTAGTGACAGGGCGAGTGTCACCTGCATTAACATGGCGAGTGACACCTGTAGTGACTGGGCGCGTGACACCTGTAGTGACTTGGCGGGTGACACCTGTAGTGACTTGGCGGGTGACACCTGTGAAGACAGGGCGAGTGACACCTGTATTGACAGTTCGAGTGACACCTGTAGTAACAGTGCGAGTGTCACCTGTAGTGACGGGTCGAGTGATACCTGTAGTGACAATGCAGGTGACACCTGTAGTGACAGGGCAGGTGACACCTGTAGTGACAGGGCGAGTGACACCTGTAGTGACAGGGCGAGTGACACCTGTAGTGACAGGGCGAGTGACACCTGTAGTGACATGGCAAGTGACACCTGTAGAGGCAGGTCGAGTGTCACCTGTAGTAACATGGTGAGTGACACCTGTAGTGACATGGTAAGTGCTACCAGTAGTGAGAGGGCGAGTGACACCTGTAGTGACAGGGTGAGTGACACCTGTAGTGACAGGGCGAGTGACACCTGCAGTAACATGGTGAGTGACACCTGTAGTGACAGGGTGAGTGAAACATGTAGTGACAGGGTGAGTGATACTGTGGTGACTGGGCAAGTGACACCTCTACTGACAGGGCGAGTGACACCTCTACTGACAGGGCGAGTGACACCTGTAGTGACAGGGCGAGTGACACCTGTAGTGACAGGGCGAGTGACACCTGTAGTGACAGGGCGAGTGACACCTGTAGTGACCAGGTGAGTGACACCTGTATTGACATGTCAAGTGACACCTGTAGTGACAGATCGAGTGACACCTATAGTGACCAGGTGAGTGACACCTGTAGTGACAGGGTGAGTGACACATGCAGTGACAGGTCGATGCACACCCGTAGTGACACGTCAAGTAATACTTGTAGTGACAGGGGGAGTGACACCTGTAGTGACAGGGGGAGTGACACCTGTAGTGACAGGGGGAGTGACACCTGTAGTGACAGGGGGAGTGACACCTGTAGTGACAGGGCAAATGACACATGTAGTGACAGGGTGAGTGACACCTACAATGACAGGGCAAGTGACACCTGTAGTGACAGGGTGAGTGACACCTGTAGTGACAGATCGAGTGACACCTATAGTGACCAGGTGAGTGACACCTGTAGTGACAGGGTGAGTGACACCTGTAGTGACAGATCGAGTGACACCTATAGTGACCAGCTGAGTGACACCTGTAGTGACAGGGTGAGTGACACATGCAGTGACAGGTCGATGCACACCCGTAGTGACACGTCAAGTAATACTTGTAGTGACAGGGGGAGTGACACCTGTAGTGACAGGGGGAGTGACACCTGTAGTGACAGGGGGAGTGACACCTGTAGTGACAGGGGGAGTGACACCTGTAGTGACAGGGGGAGTGACACCTGTAGTGACAGGGTGAGAGACACCTGTAGTGACAGGGTAAATGACACATGTAGTGACAGGGTGAGTGACACCTACAATGACAGGGCAAGTGACACCTGTAGTGACAGTTCGAGTGACAGCTAAATTGACATGGCGAGTGACACCTGTAGTGACCGGGCGAGTGACACCTGTAGTGACCGGGCGAGTGACACCTGTAGTGACACCTGTAGTGGCAGGTCGAGTGACACCTGTAGTGGCAGGTCGAGTGACACCTGTAGTGGCAGGTCGAGTGACACCTGTAGTGGCAGGTCGAGTGACACCTGCAGTGACAGGGTGAGTGACACCTGCAGTGACAGGGCGAGTGACACCTGTAGTGACAGATCGAGTGACATCTTTAGTGACAGGGTGATTGACACATGTAATGGCAGGGCAAGTGACACCTGTAGTGCCAGGGCGAGTGACACCTGTAGTGACAGGGCGAGTGTCACCTGCAGTAACATGGTGAGTGACACTGTGGTGACTGGGCGAGTGACACGTGTACTGACAGGGCGAGTGACACCTGTACTGACAGGGCGAGTGACACCTGTAGTGACAGGGTGAGCGACACCTGTAGTGACAAGTCAAATGACACCTGTAGTGACCAGGTGAGTGACACCTATATTGACAGGTCGAGTGACACGTGTAGTGACAGATCGAGTGACCCCTGTAGTGACAGATCAAGTGACACATATAGTGACAGGTCGAGTGACACCTATAGTGACAGGTCGAGTGACACCTGTAGTGACAGGTTGAGTGACACCTGTGGTGTCAAGGCAAGTGACACCTGTAGTGACAGGGCAAGTTACACCTGTAATGACAAGTTGAGTGATACCAATAGTGGTAGGGCGAGTGACACCTGTAGTGAGAAGTCAAGTGACACCTGTAGTGACAGGGCGAGTGACACCTGTAGTGACAGGGCGAGTGACACATGTAATGACAGGCCCACTGACACATTTAGTGACAGGGCGAGTGACACCTGTAGTGACAGCGCGAGTGACACCTGCAGTGACAGTTCGAGTGACACCTGTATATGATGGGGCGAGGGGCACCTGTAGTGATGGGGTGAGTGATACCTTTGTGACAAGTCGAGTGACACCTGTAGTGACAAGTCGAGTGACACCTGTAGTGACAGATCGAGTGACACCTGTCATGACAGGGCGAGTGACACCTGTGGTGTCAAGGCAAGTGACACCTGTAGTGACAGGGCAAGTAACACCTGTAGTGACAGGGCGAGTGTCACCTGCAGTAACATGGTGAGTGACACTGTGGTGACTGGGCGAGTGACACGTGTACTGACAGGGCGAGTGACACCTATACTGACAGGGCGAGTGACACCTGTAGTGACAGGGTGAGCGACACCTGTAGTGACAAGTCAAATGACACCTGTAGTGACCAGGTGAGTGACACCTGTAGTGACAGGGTGAGTGACACCTGTAGTGACAGATCGAGTGACACCTGTAGTGATAGGTCAAGTGACACCTGTAGTGAGAGGTCAAGTGACACCTATAGTGACCAGGTGAGTGACACCTGTAGTGATGGAGCGAGTGACACCTATAGTGACAGGTCGAGTGACACCTATAGTGTCAGGTCAAGTGACACCTGTAGTGACCAGGTGAGTGACACCTATATTGACAGGTCGAGTGACACGTGTAGTGACAGATCGAGTGACCCCTGTAGTGACAGATCGAGTGACACATATAGTGACAGGTCGAGTGACACCTATAGTGACAGGTCGAGTGACACCTGTAGTGACAGGTTGAGTGACACCTGTGGTGTCAAGGCAAGTGACACCTGTAGTGACAGGGCAAGTTACACCTGTAATGACAAGTTGAGTGATACCAATAGTGGTAGGGCGAGTGACACCTGTAGTGAGAAGTCAAGTGACACCTGTAGTGACAGGGCGAGTGACACCTGTAGTGACAGGGCGAGTGACACATGTAATGACAGGCCCACTGACACATTTAGTGACAGGGCGAGTGACACCTGTAGTGACAGCGCGAGTGACACCTGCAGTGACAGTTCGAGTGACACCTGTATATGATGGGGCGAGGGGCACCTGTAGTGATGGGGTGAGTGATACCTTTGTGACAAGTCGAGTGACACCTGTAGTGACAAGTCGAGTGACACCTGTAGTGACAGATCGAGTGACACCTGTCATGACAGGGCGAGTGACACCTGTAGTGACAGGTCGAGAGACACCTGTAATGACATGGCAAGTGACACCTGTAGTAACAAGTCGAGTGACACCTGTAGTGACAGGGTGAGTGACACCTGTAGTGACAGGGCGGGTGACACCTGTAGTAACAGGTCAAGTGACCCCTGTAGTGACAGGGTGAGTGACACCTGTATTGACAGGTCGTGTGCCACCTGTAGTGACATGGGAAGTGACACCTGTAGTTACAGGGCGGGTGACACCTGTAGTGACGGGGTGAGTGACACCTGTAGTGACAGGGCAAGTGACACATGTAGTGACCGGGTGAGTGACACATGTAATGACAAGCCTACTGACACAAGTAGTGACAGGGTGAGTGACACCTGTAGTTACAGGGCGAGTGACACCTGTAGTGACAGTTCGAGTGACACCTGTATATGATAGGGCGAGGGGCACCTGTAGTGATGGGGTGAGTGATACCTGTAGTGACAAGTCGAGTGACACCTGTAGTGACAGGTCGAGAGACACCTGTAGTGACATGGCAAGTGACACCTGAAGTAACAAGTCGAGTGACACCTGTAGTGGCAGGGTGAGTGACACCTGTATTGACAGGTCGACTGCCACCTGTAGTGACAGGGCGGGTGACACCTGTAGTGACAGGGTGAGTGACACCTGTAGTGACAGGGCAAGTGACACATGTAGTGACAGGTCGAGTGACAGCTGAATTGACATTGTGAGTGACACCTGTAGTGGCAGAGTGAGTGACACCTGTAGTGACAGGTCGAGTGACACCTGTAGTGACAGGTCGAGTGACACCTGTAGTGACAGGGCGAGTGACACCTGTAGTGACAGGGCGAGTGACACCTGTAGTGACAGGGCGAGTGACACCTGTAGTGACAGTTCGAGTGACACCTGTATATGATAGGACGAGGGGCTCCTGTAGTGATGGGGCGAGTGATACCTGTAGTGACAAGTCGAGTGACACCTGTCATGACAGGACGAGTGACACCTGTAGTGACTGGGCTAGTTACACCTGTAGTGACTGAGCGAGTGACACCTGTAGTGACAGGTCCAGTGACACCTGCATGTGATAGGGCGAGGGACACCTGTAGTGACAGGGCGAGTGACACCTGTAGTGACAGGGTGAGTGACACCTGTAGTGACAGGGTGAGTGACATCTGTAGTGACAGGGCGAGTGACACCTGTAGTGATAGGGCGAGTGACACCTGTAGTTTCGGGGCGAGTGTCACCTGCAGTAACATGGTGAGTGACACCTGTAGTGACAGGGTGAGTGAAACATGTAGTGACAGGGTGAGTGATAATGTGGTGACAGGGTGAGTGACACCTCTACTGACAGGGTGAGTGACACCTCTACTGACAGGGCGAGTGACACCTGTAGTGACAGGGCGAGTGACACCTGTAGTGACAGGGCGAGTGACACCTGTAGTGACAGGGCGAGTAACACCTGTAATGACAGGGTGAGTGACACCTGTAGTGACAGGTCCAGTGACACATGTATGCGATAGGGCAAGGGACACCTGTAGTGACAGGGCAAGTGACAGCTGTAGTGACAAGTCGAGTGATACCTGTAGTGACAATGCGCGTGACCCCTGCAGTGACAGGGTGAGTGACACCTGTAGTGACAGGTCGAGTGACACCTGTAGTGACAGATCGAGTGACACCTTTAGCGACAGGTTGATTGACACATGTAAAATAGCAGGGCGAGTGACACCTGTAGTGCCAGGGCGAGTGACACCTGTAGTGACAGGGCGAGTGTCACCTGCAGTAACATGGTGACTGACACTGTGGTGACTGGGCGAGTGACACCTGTACTGACAGGGCGAGTGACACCTGTACTGACAGGGTGAGTGACACCTGTAGTGACAGTGTGAGTGACACCTGTAGTGACAGGTCAAGTGACACCTGTAGTGACCAGGTGAGTGACACCTGTATTGACAGGTCGAGTGACACCTGTAGTGACAGGTGAGTGACACCTGTAGTGACAGATCGAGTGACACCTGTAGTGATAGTTCGAGTGACACCTATAGTGACCAGGTGAGTGACACCTGTAGTGATGGAGCGAGTGACACCTATAGTGACAGGTCGAGTGACACCTATAGTGACAGGTCAAGTGACACCTGTAGTGACCAGGTGAGTGACACCTGTATTGACAGGTCGAGTGACACCTGTAGTGGCAGGGTGAGTGACACCTGTAGTGACAGATCGAGTGACACCTGTAGTGATAGGTCGAGTGAAACCTATAGTGACCAGGTGAGTGACACCTGTAGTGATGGAGCGAGTGACACATATAGTGACAGGTCGAGTGACACCTATAGTGACAGGTCAAGTGACACCTGTAATGACAGGTTGAGTGACACCTGTAGTGACAGTTCAAGTGACACCTGTATATGATAGGACGAGGGGCTCCTGTAGTGATGGGGCGAGTGATACCTGTAGTGACAAGTCGAGTGACACCTGTCATGACAGGGCGAGTGACACCTGTAGTGACAGGTCGAGAGACACCTGTAGTGACATGGCAAGTGACACCTGTAGTAACAAGTCGAGTGACACCTGTAGTGACAGGGTGAGTGACACCTGTAATGACAGGGCGAGTTACACCTGTAGTGACTGGGCGAGTGACACCTGTAGTGACAGGTCCAGTGACACCTGTAGTGACCGGGTGAGTGACACCTGTACTGACAGGGCGAGTGACACCTGTATATGATAGGGCGAGGGGCACCTGTAGTGACGGGGTGAGTGATACCTGTAGTGACTAGTCGAGTGACACCTGTAGTGACAAGTCGAGTGACACCTGTAGTGACAGGGTGAGTGACACCTGTAATGACAGGGCGAGTTACACCTGTAGTGACTGGGCGAGTGACACCTGTAGCGACAGGGCGAGTGACACCTGCAGTGACAGGGCGAGTGACACCTGCAGTTACAGGGCGAGTGACACCTCTAATGACAGGTCGAGTGACACCTGTAGTGACGGATCGAGTGACACCTTCAGTGACAGGGTGATTGACACATGCAATGGCAGGGCGAGTGACACCTGTATCGACAGGGCGCGTGACACTCAAAGTGACAGGGCAAGTGTCACCTGCAGTAACATGGTGAGTGACACTGTGTTGACTGGGCGAGTGACACCTGTAGTGACAGGGTGAGTGACACCTGTAGTGACAGGGCGAGTGACGCCTGTAGTGACCGGTCAAGTGACACCTGTAGTGACCAGCTGAGTGACACCTGTGGTGATGGAGCAAGTGACACCTATAGTGACAGGTCGAGTGACACCTATAGTGACAGGTCAAGTGACACCTGTAGTGACTAGGTGCGTGACACCTGTATTGACAGGTCGAGTGACACCTGTAGTGACAGGGTGAGTGACACCTGTAGTGACAGGGTGAGTGACACCTGTAGTGACAGATCGAGTGACACCTGTAGTGATAGGTCGAGTGACACCTTTAGTGACCAGGTGAGTGACACCTGTAGTGATGCAGCGAGTGACACCTATAGTGACAGGTCGAGTGACACCTATAGTGACCAGGTGAGTGACACCTGTGGTGATGCAGCGAGTGACAGGTCGAGTGACACCTATAGTGACCAGGTGAGTGACACCTGTAGTGATGCAGCGAGTGACACCTATAGTGACAAGTCGAGTGACACCTATAGTGACAGGTCGAGTGACACCTGTGGTGTCAGGGCGAGTGACACCTGTCGTGACAGGGCAAGTAATACCTGTAATGACAGGTCGAGTGACACCAATAGTGGTAGGGTGAGTGACACCTGTAGTGACAGGTCAAGTGACACCTGTAGTGACCAGGTGAGTGGCACCTGTAGTGACAGGGTGAGTGACACCTGTAGTGACAGGGTGAGTGACACCTGTAGTGACAGATCGAGTGACATCTGTAGTGATAGGTCGAGTGCCTCCTATAGTGACCAGGTGAGTGACACCTGTAGTGACGGAGCGAGTGACACCTATAGTGACAGGTCGAGTGACACCTGTACTGACAGGTCGAGTGACACCTGTAGTGACAGGTCGAGAGACACCTGTAGTGACAAGTCAAGTGACACCTGTAGTGACCGGGCGAGTGACACCTGTAGTGACAGGGCGAGTGACACCTGTAGTGACAGGGCGAGTGACACCTGTGGTGTCAAGGCAAGTGACACCTGTAGTGACTGGGCAAGTAACACCTGTCATGACAGGGCGAGTGACACCTGTAGTGACAGGTCGAGAGACACCTGTAGTGACAAGTCAAGTGACACCTGTAGTGACCGGGCGAGTGACACCTGTAGTGACAGGGCGAGTGACACCTGTAGTGACAGGGCGAGTGACACCTTTAATGACAGGCCCACTGATACATGTAGCGACAGGGTGAGTGACACCTGTAGTGACAGGGCGAGTGACACCTGTAGTGACAGTTCGAGTGACACCTGTATATGATAGGGCGAGGGGCACCTGTAGTGATGGGGTGAGTGATACCTGTAGTGACAAGTCCAGTGACACCTGTAGTGACAGATTGAGTGACACCTGTAGTGACAGGTCGAGAGACACCTGTAGTGACATGGCAAGTGACACCTGTAGTAACAAGTCGAGTGAAACCTGTAGTGACAGCGTGAGTGACACCTGTAGTGACAGGGTGGGTGACACCTGTAGTAACAGGTCAAGTGACACCTGTAGTGGCAGGGTGAGTGACACCTGTATTGACAGGTCGACTGCCACCTGTAGTGACAGGGCAAGTGACACATGTAGTGACAGGGTGAGTGACACCTACAATGACATGTCGAGTGACACCTGTAGTGACAGGTCGAGTGACACCTGTAGTGACAGGTCGAGTGACACCTGTAGTGACAGGTCGAGTGACACCTGTAGTGACAGGTCGAGTGGCACCTGTAGTGACAGGGTGAGTGACACCTGTAATGACAGGGCGAGTGACACCTGTAGTGACACGTCGAGTGACATCTGTAGTGACAGATCGAGTGACACTTGTAGTGACAGGCCGAGTGACACCTGTAGTGGCAGGGCGAGTGACACCTGTAGTGACAAATCGAGTGACACCTGTAGTGACAGGGCGTGTGACACCTGTAATGACAGGGCGCGTTACACCTGTAGTGACTGGGCGAGTGACACCTGTAGTGACAAGTCGAGTGACTCCTGCAGTGACAGGGCGAGTGACACCTGCAGTGACAGGGCGAGTGACACCTGCAGTGACAGGTCGAGTGACACCTGTAGTGACAGATCGAGTGACACCTTCAGTGACAGGGTGATTGACACATGCAATGGCAGGGCGAGTGACACCTGTAGCGACAGGACGAGTGACACCTGTAGTGACAGGGCGAGTGTCACCTGCAGTAACATGGTGAGTGACACTGTGTTGACTGGGCGAGTGACACCTGTAGTGACAGGGTGAGTGACACCTGTAGTGACAGGGCGTGTGACAACTGTAGTGACAGGGTGAGTGACACCGGTAGTGACAGGTCAAGTGACACCTGTATTGACAGGTCGAGTGACACCTGTAGTGACAGGGTGCGTGACACCTGTCGTGAGAGATCGAGTGACACCTGTAGTGATAGTTCGAGTGACACCTATAGTGACAGGTCAAGTGACACCTGTAGTGACAGATCGAGTGACACCTGTACTGATAGGTCGAGTGACACCTATAGTGACAGGTCGAGTGACACCTGTAGTGACAGGTCGAGTGACACCTGTAGTGACAGGTCGAGTGACACCTGTGGTGTCAAGGCAAGTGACACCTGTAGTGACAGGGCAAGTAACACCTGTAGTGACAGGGCGAGTGACACCTGTAGTGACAGGGCGAGTGACACCTGTAATGACAGGCCCACTGACACATGTAGTGACAGGGTGAGTGACACCTGTAGTGACAGGCGGAGTGACACCTGTAGCGACAGTTCGAGTGACACCTGTATATGATAGGGTGAGGGGCACCTGTAGTGATGGGGTGAGTGATACCTGTAGTGACAAGTCGAGTGACACCTGTAGTGACAGGTCGAGTGACAGATTGAGTGACACCTGTCATGACAGGGCGAGTGACACCTGTAGTGACAAGTCAAGAGACACCTGTAGTGACATGGCAAGTGACACCTGTAGTAACAAGTCGAGTGACACCTGTAGTGACAGCGTGAGTGACACCTGTAGTGACAGGGTGGTTGACACCTGTAGTAACAGGTCAAGTGACACCTGTAGTGGCAGGGTGAGTGACACCTGTATTGACAGGTCGACTGCCACCTGTAGTGACAGGGCAAGGGACACATGTAGTGACAGGGTGAGTGACACCTACAATGACATGGCGACTGACACCTGTAGTGACAGGTCGAGTGACACCTGTAATGACAGGGCGAGTGACACCTGTAGTGACACGTCGAGTGACATCTGTAGTGACAGATCGAGTGACACTTGTAGTGACAGGCCGAGTGACACCTGTAGTGGCAGGGCGAGTGACACCTGTAGTGACAAATCGAGTGACACCTGTAGTGACAGGGCGAGTGACACCTGTAATGACAGGGCGCGTTACACCTGTAGTGACTGGGCGAGTGACACCTGTAGTGACAGGTCCAGTGACACCTGCATGTGATAGGGCGAGTGACACCTGCAGTGACAGGGCGAGTGACACCTGCAGTGACAGGTCGAGTGACACCTGTAGTGACAGGTCGAGTGACACCTTCAGTGACAGGGTGATTGACACATGCAATGGCAGGGCGAGTGACACCTGTAGTGACAGGGCGAGTGTCACCTGCAGTAACATGGTGAGTGACACTGTGTTGACTGGGCGAGTGACACCTGTAGTGCCAGGGTGAGTGACACCTGTAGTGACAGGGTGAGTGACACCTGTATTGACAGGTCAAGTGATACCTGTATTGACAGGTCAAGTGACACCTATAGTGACCAGGTGAGTGACACCTGTAGTAATGGAGCGAGTGACACCTATAGTGATAGGTCAAGTGACACCTGTAGTGACAGATCGAGTGACACCTGTACTGATAGGTCGAGTGACACCTATAGTGACCAGGTGAGCGACACCTGTATTGACAGGTCGAGTGACACCTGTAGTGACAGGGTGAGTGACACCTGTAGTGACAGATCGAGTGACACCTGTACTGATAGGTCGAGTGACACCTATAGTGACCAGGTGAGTGACACCTGTAGTGACAGGGTGAGTGACACCTATAGTGACAGGTCGAGTGACACCTATAGTGACAGGTCGAGTGACACCTATAGTGACAGGTCGAGTGACACCTATAGTGACAGGTCGAGTGACACCAATAGTGGTAGGGCGAGTGATACCTGTAGTGACAGGTCCAGTGACACCTGTAGCGACAGGTCGAGTGACACCTGTAGTGGCAGGGCAAGTCACACCTGTAGTGACAGGTCGAGTGACACCTGTAGTGACAGGTCGAGTGACACCTGTAGTGACAGGGCGAGTGACACCTGTAATGACAGGGCGAGTGACACCTGTAGTGACAGGTCGAGTGACACCTGTATATGATAGGGCGAGGAGCACCTGCAGTGACGGGGCGAGTGACACCTGTAGTGACAGGGCGAGTGACACCTGTAGTGACAGGGCGAGTGTCACCTGCAGTAACATGGTGAGTGACACTGTGTTGACTGGGCGAGTGACACCTGTAGTGACAGGGTGAGTGACACCTGTAGTGACAGGGCGTGTGACAACTGTAGTGACAGGGTGAGTGACACCTGTATTGACAGGTCAAGTGACACCTGTATTGACAGGTCAAGTGACACCTGTAGTGACAGGGTGCGTGACACCTGTCGTGAGAGATCGAGTGACACCTGTAGTGATAGTTCGACTGACACCTATAGTGACCAGGTGAGTGACACCTGTAGTAATGGAGCGAGTGACACCTATCGTGATAGGTCAAGTGACACCTGTAGTGACAGATCGAGTGACACCTGTACTGATAGGTCGAGTGACACCTATAGTGACCAGGTGAGCGACACCTGTATTGACAGGTCGAGTGACACCTGTAGTGACAGATCGAGTGACACCTGTACTGATAGGTCGAGTGACACCTATAGTGACCAGTCGAGTGACACCTATAGTGACCAGGTGAGTGACACCTGTAGTGACAGGGTGAGTGACACCTATAGTGACAGGTCGAGTGACACCTATAGTGACAGGTCGAGTGACACCTATAGTGACAGGTCGAGTGACACCTGTAGTGACAGGTCGAGTGACACCTGTAGTGACAGGTCGAGTGACACCTATAGTGACCAGGTGAGTGACACCTGTATTAACAGGTTGAGTGACACCTGTAGTGACAGGGTGAGTGACACCTGTAGTGACAGATCGAGTGACACCTGTACTGATAGGTCGAGTGACACCTATAGTGACCAGGTGAGTGACACCTGTAGTGACAGGGTGAGTGACACCTATAGTGACAGGTCGAGTGACACCTATAGTGACAGGTCGAGTGACACCTGTAGTGACAGGTCGAGTGACACCTGTAGTGACAGGGCAAGTAACACCTGTAATGACAGGTCGAGTGACACCAATAGTGGTAGGGCGAGTGATACCTGTAATGACAGGTCCAGTGACACCTGTAGTGACAGGTCGAGTGACACCTGTAGTGGCAGGGCAAGTCACACCTGTAGTGACAGGTCGAGTGACACCTGTAGTGACAGGGCGAGTGACACCTGTAATGACAGGGCGAGTGACACCTGTAGTGACAGGTCGAGTGACACCTGTATATGATAGGGCGAGGAGCACCTGCAGTGACGGGGCGAGTGACACCTGTAGTGACAGGGCGAGTGACACCTGTAATGACAGGCCCACTGACACATGTAGTGACAGGGCGAGTGACACCTGTAGTGACAGGGCGAGTGACACTTGTAGTGACAGGTCGAGAGACACCTATATATGATAGGGCGAGGGGCACCTGTAGTGACAGTGCGAGTGACTCCTGTAGTGACAAGTCGAGTGACACCTGTAGTGACAGGTCGAGTGACAACTATAGTGACGGATCGAGTGACACCTGTCATGACAGTGCGAGTGACACCTGTAGTGACAGGGCGAGTGAAACATGTAATGGCAGGGCGAGTGACACCTGCAGTGACAGGGCGAGTGACCCCTGTAGTGACAGGTTGAGTGACACCTGTAGTGACAGATCGAGTGACACCTTCAGTGACAGGGTGATTGACACATGCAATGGCAGGGCGAGTGACACCTGCAGTAACATGGTGAGTGACACTGTGTTGACTGGGCGAGTGACACCTGTAGTGACAGGTCAAGTGACACCTGTAGTGACCAGGTGAGTGACACTTGTATTGACAGGTTGAGTGACACCTGTAGTGACAGGGTGAGTGACACCTGTCATGACAGATCGAGTGACACCTGTAGTGATAGGTCGAGTGACACCTATAGTGACCAGGTGAGTGACACCTGTAGTGATGGAGCGAGTGACACCTATAGTGACAGGTCGAGTGACACCTGTAGTGATAGGTCGAGTGACACCTATAGTGACCAGGTGAGTGACACCTGTACTGATAGGTCGAGTGACACCTATAGTGACCAGGTGAGTGACACCTGTAGTGATGCAGCGAGTGACACCTGTAGTGACAGGTCGAGTGACACCTGTGGTGTCAGGGTGAGTGACACCTGTAGTGACAGGGCAAGTAACACCTGTAATGACAGGTCGAGTGACACCTGTAGTGACCAGGTGAGTGACACCTGTATTGACAGGTCGAGTGACACCTGTAGTGACAGGGTGAGTGACACCTGTAGTGACAGATCGAGTGACATCTGTAGTGATAGGTCGAGTGCCTCCTATAGTGACCAGGTGAGTGACACCTGTACTGATAGGTCGAGTGACACCTATAGTGACCAGGTGAGTGACACCTGTAGTGATGCAGCGAGTGACACCTGTAGTGACAGGTCGAGTGACACCTGTGGTGTCAGGGTGAGTGACACCTGTAGTGACAGGGCAAGTAACACCTGTAATGACAGGTCGAGTGACACCTGTAGTGACCAGGTGAGTGACACCTGTATTGACAGGTCGAGTGACACCTGTAGTGACAGGGTGAGTGACACCTGTAGTGACAGATCGAGTGACATCTGTAGTGATAGGTCGAGTGCCTCCTATAGTGACTAGGTGAGTGACACCTGTAGTAATGGAGCGAGTGACACCTATAGTGACAGGTCGAGTGACACCTATAGTGACAGGTCGAGTGACACCTGTAGTGACCAGGTGAGTGACACCTGTATTGACAGGTCGAGTGACACCTGTAGTGACAGGGTGAGTGACACCTGTAGTGACAGATCGAGTGACATCTGTAGTGATAGGTCGAGTGCCTCCTATAGTGACTAGGTGAGTGACACCTGTAGTAATGGAGCGAGTGACACCTATAGTGACAGGTCGAGTGACACCTATAGTGACAGGTCGAGTGACACCTGTAGTGACCAGGTGAGTGACACCTGTATTGACAGGTCGAGTAACACCTGTAGTGACAGGTCGAGTGACACCTGTAGTGACAGGGTGAGTGACACCTGTAGTGACAGATCAAGTGACATCTGTAGTGATAGGTCGAGTGCCTCCTATAGTGACTAGGTGAGTGACACCTGTAGTAATGGAGCGAGTGACACCTATAGTGACAGGTCAAGTGACAGCTATAGTGACCAGGTGAGTTACACCTGTAGTGATGGAGCGAGTGACACCTATAGTGACAGGTCGAGTGACACCTGTGGTGTCAAGGCAAGTGACACCTGTAGTGACAGGGCAAGTAACACCTGTAGTGACAGGTCAAGTGACACCTCTATTGACAGGTCGAGTGACACCTGTAGTGACAGGGTGCGTGACACCTGTCGTGAGAGATCGAGTGACACCTGTAGTGATAGGTCGAGTGACACTTGTAGTGACCAGGTGAGTGACACTTGTAGTGATGGAGCGAGTGACACCTATAGTGACAGGTCGAGTGACACCTATAGTGACAGGTCAAGTGACACCTGTAGTGACAGATCGAGTGACACCTGTACTGACAGGTCGAGTGACACCTATAGTGACCAGGTGAGTGACACCTGTATTGACAGGTCGAGTGACGCCTGTAGTGACAGGGTGAGTGACACCTGTAGTGACAGATCGAGTGACACCTGTACTGATAGGTCGATTGACACCTATAGTGACCAGGTGAGTGACACCTGTAGTGACAGGGTGAGTGACACCTATAGTGACAGGTCGAGTGACACCTATAGTGACAGGTCGATTGACACCTGTAGTGACAGGTCGAGTGACACCTGTGGTGTCAGGGCGAGTGACACCTTTAGTGATAGGGCAAGTAACACCTGTAATGACAGGTCGAGTGACACCTGTAGCGACAGGTCGAGTGACACCTGTAGTGGCAGGGCGAGTCACACCTGTAGCGACAGGTCGAGTGACACCTGTAGTGACAGGGCGAGTGACACCTGTAATGACAGGGCGAGTGACACCTGTAGTGACAGGTCGAGTGACACCTGTATATGATAGGGCGAGGGGCACCTGTAGTGACGGGGCGAGTGACACCTGTAGTGACAGGGCGAGTGACACCTGTAATGACAGGCCCACTGACACATGTAGTGACAGGGCGAGTGACACCTGTAGTGACAGGGCGAGTGACACCTGTAGTGACAGGTCGAGTGACACCTATATATGATGGGGCGAGGGGCACCTGTAGTGACAGGGCGAGTGACACCTGTAGTGACAGGTCGAGTGACACCTATAGTGACAGATCGATGACACCTGTCATGACAGGGCGAGTGACACCTGTAGTGACAGGGCGAGTGACACATGTAATGGCAGGGCGAGTGACACCTGCAGTGACAGGGCGAGTGACACCTGCAGTTACAGGGCGAGTGACACCTGTCGTGACAGGTCGAGTGACACCTGTAGTGACAGATCGAGTGACACCTTCAGTGACAGGGTGATTGACACATGCAAGGGCAGGGCGAGTGACATCTGTAGCGACAGGGCGCGTGACACTTAAAGTGACAGGGCAAGTGTCACCTGCAGTAACATGGTGAGTGACACTGTGTTGACTGGGCGAGTGACACCTGTAGTGACAGGGTGAGTGACACCTGTAGTGACAGGGCGAGTGACACCTGTAGTGACAGGTCAAGTGACACCTGTAGTGACCAGGTGAGTGACACCTTTAGTGATGGAGCTAGTGACAGGTCGAGTGACACCTATAGTGACAGGTCAAGTGACACCTGTAGTGACCAGGTGCGTGACACCTGTATTGACAGGTCGAGTGACACCTGTAGTGACAGGGTGAGTGACACCTGTAGTGACAGATCGAGTGACACCTGTAGTGATAGGTCGAGTGACACCTATAGTGACCAGGTGAGTGACACCTGTAGTGATGCAGCGAGTGACAGGTCGAGTGACACCGATAGTGACAAGTCGAGTGACACCTATAGTGACAGGTCGAGTGACACCTGTGGTGACAGGGCGAGTATCACCTGTAATGACAGGTCGAGTGACACCAATAGTGGTATGGCGAGTGACACCTGTAGTGACAGGTCCAGTGACACCTGTAGTGACAGGTCCAGTGACACCTGTAGTGACAGGGTGAGTGACACCTGTAGTGACAGATCGAGTGACACCTGTAGTGACAGGTCGAGTGACACCTGTGGTGTCAAGGCAAGTGACACCTGTAGTGACAGGGCAAGTAACACCTGTAGTGACAGGTCGAGTGACACCTGTAGTGATGGAGTGAGTGACACCTATAGTGACAGGTCGGGTGACACCTATAGTGACAGGTCGAGTGACACCTGTAGTGACAGGTCGAGTGACACCTGTGGTGTCAAGGCAAGTGACACCTGTAGTGACAGGGCAAGTAACACCTGTAGTGACAGGGCGAGTGACACCTGTAGTGACAGGGCGAGTGACACCTGTAGTGACAGGGCGAGTGACACCTGTAATGACAGGCCCACTGACACATGTAGTGACAGGGTGAGTGATACCTGTAGTGACAGGGCGAGTGACACCTGTAGTGACAGTTCGAGTGACACCTGTATATGATAGGGCGAGGGGCACCTGTAGTGACAGGGTGAGTGACACCTGTAGTGACAGGTCGAGTGACACCTGTTGTGACAAGTTGAGTGACACCTGTAGTGACAGGGTGAGTGACACCTGTAGTGACAGGTCGAGTGACACCTGTAGTAACAGGGTGAGTGATAATTGTAGTGACAAGTCGAGTGACACCTGCAGTGACAGGTCGAGTGACACCTGTAATGACAGGGCGAGTGACACTGTAGTGACAGGTCGAGTGACACCTGTAGTGACGGGGTGTGTGGTGACCCAGCGAAACAAGGTAACTAGCCACCCCCACTTCAGGAACCCCAGAGGAGCGGCAGCAGCCGATCATTTCACTCAGTAGGGGCACTACATTTGGTGTTAAAAGACACTCATCATTCATTTAAACGAGGCCCGTATACTTATTGAAGAGAATGTAAAAGATCCCACGGCACTATTCGAAGAAGAGCTGGGGAATTCTCCCCGGTGTCCTGGCCAATATTTATCACCCAACTAACATCACAATAAACAGTTTAACTGAGCATTTATGTCAGTGCTGTTGGTGAGATCTTGCTGTGTGCAATTTGGCTGCCATGTTTGCCTATAGAACAACAGTGACTACACTTCAAAGGTAATCCATTGGCTGCGAAGAGCTTTGGGATGTGTTGAGGACTATATATAACTGCAAGTTCTTTCTTTTTTTCTCCTGATTGACTGCACCCGGCACAGCTCCATCACCAAACAACTGGGTTAGAGACATAGAACAGCTCTGTCTACTCTGTCCCAGCAGTTTGTCTCCACCCTAATCTCCGGTGAGCTGCCTGCCCTCTCTCTGGATCAGCTTAGACTGCATTGGGGTAGTTTTATACTGTGCGTGCCTGCCTTGGTGCTGGCTCGAGAGCCCAAACTCAATTCTGTTCCTTTACCCGAAGGAGCAGACTCAGTGATGAAACCTGTGGATATTTGCTTTGTTCCATTCAGCACAGCTTCGGTCTGTTCAGGAGGAGATCGACAGCTTGGAGGAGGAGAAGGAGAGTGAGCTGATGGAGGCTCATGAGGAACTCCACTGCGCACAGGAGGAAATTGTGAACCTGCGTCAGGCGGCTGAGGAGGCAGCGGGAGAGCGGGAGAATGAGATTGCCACGCTGCAGGAGGAGCTGTGTCGTATCCAAGCAGAGCTGGAGCACCTTCAGCAGACCACGGTGGAGTACGAGCTGGAGATCACCACACTGCGGGCAGAGATACAGATGAAGAGTGACAGTCAGCAGAGGAAAAACTCAGAGGAGGTCACCCAACTCCAGGGTACGATTCAGGTGAAGGATGGGAGGGATTACTTAGAGGGGCCATTAAACTGCGAAGGAGTGGCCTCGGTGGAACAGCATGCTGGGTAGGTGTGTGTGTGGGTAGGAGCCAGTGATCAGGATCCATGTGGGGCCAGTGATCAGGATCCATGTGGGGCCAGTGATCAGGATCCATGTGGGGCCAGTGATCAGGATCCATGTGGGGCCAGTGATCAGGATCCATGTGGGGCCAGTGATCAGGATCCATGTGGGGCCAGTGATCAGGATCCATGTGGGGCCAGTGATCAGGATCCATGTGGGGCCAGTGATCAGGATCCATGTGGAGCCAGTGATCAGGATCCATGTGGGGCCAGTGATCAGGATCCATGTGGGGCCAGTGATCAGGATCCATGTGGGGCCTGTTATCAGGATCCATGTGGGGCCAGTGATAAGGATCCATGTGGGGCCAGTGATCAGGATCCATGTGGGGTCAGTTATCGGGATCCATGTGGGGTCAGTTATCGGGATCCATGTGGAGCCAGTTATCAGGATCCATGTGGGGCCAGTTATCAGGATCCATGTGGGGCCGGATATCAGGATCCATGTGGGGCCAGTGATCAGGATCCATGTGGGGCCAGTTATCAGGATCCATGTGGGGTCAGTTATCGGGATCCATGTGGGGCCAGTTATCAGGATCCATGTGGGGCCAGATATCAGGATCCATGTGGGGCCAGAGATCAGGATCCATGTGGAGCCAGTGATCAGGATCCATGTGGGGCCAGTGATCAGGATCCATGTGGGGCCAGTGATCAGGATCCATGTGGGGCCTGTTATCAGGATCCATGTGGGGCCAGTGATAAGGATCCATGTGGGGCCAGTGATCAGGATCCATGTGGGGTCAGTTATCGGGATCCATGTGGGGTCAGTTATCGGGATCCATGTGGAGCCAGTTATCAGGATCCATGTGGGGCCAGTTATCAGGATCCATGTGGGGCCGGATATCAGGATCCATGTGGGGCCAGTGATCAGGATCCATGTGGGGCCAGAGATCAGGATCCATGTGGGGCCAGTTATCAGGATCCATGTGGGGCCAGTTATCAGGATCCATGTGGGGCCAGTTATCAGGATCCATGTGGGGCCAGTTATCAGGATCCATGTGGGGCCAGTTATCAGGATCCATGTGGGGCCAGTTATCAGGATCCATGTGCGGCCAGTTATCAGGATCCATGTGGGGCCAGTTATCAGGATCCATGTGGGGCCAGTTATCAGGATCCATGTGGGGCCAGTTATCAGGATCCATGTGGGGCCAGTTATCAGGATCCATGTGGGGCCAGTTATCAGGATCCATGTGGGGCCAGTTATCAGGATCCATGTGGGGTCAGTTATCAGGATCCATGTGGGGCCAGTTATCAGGATCCATGTGGGGCCAGTTATCAGGATCCATGTGGGGTTAGTTATCAGGATCCATGTGGGGTCAGTTATCAGGATCCATGTGGGGCCAGTTATCAGGATCCATGTGGGGCCAGTTATCAGGATCCATGTGGGGCCAGTTATCAGGATCCATGTGGGGCCAGTTATCAGGATCCATGTGCGGCCAGTTATCAGGATCCATGTGGGGCCAGTTATCAGGATCCATGTGGGGCCAGTTATCAGGATCCATGTGGGGCCAGTTATCAGGATCCATGTGGGGCCAGTTATCAGGATCCATGTGGGGCCAGTTATCAGGATCCATGTGGGGCCAGTTATCAGGATCCATGTGGGGTCAGTTATCAGGATCCATGTGGGGCCAGTTATCAGGATCCATGTGGGGTTAGTTATCAGGATCCATGTGGGGTCAGTTATCAGGATCCATGTGGGGCCAGTTATCAGGATCCATGTGGGGCCAGTTATCAGGATCCATGCAGAATCAGTAACTAGTGGTGTTCCGCAGGGCTCGGTGCTGGGTCCCCAACTCTTTACAATCTATATTAACGATTTGGAGGAGGGGACCGAGTGTAACATATCAAAGTTTGCAGATGATACTAAGATGGGAGGGAAAGTAGTGAAAAAACCTGCAAGGGGACATAGACAGGCTAAGTAAGTGGGCAGAGATTTGGCAGATGGAATACAATACTGGAAAGTGTGAGGTTATGCACTTTGGCAGGAAAAATCGTCGAGCAAGTTATTATCTTAATGGCAAGAAACTGGAAAGTACTGAAGTACAAAGGGATCTGGGGGTCCTGGTGCATGAAACTCGAAAGGTTAGTATGCAGGTGCAGCAAGTGATTGAGAAGGCCAATGGATGTTGGCTTTCATTGCTAGGGGGATAGAATATAAAAATAGTGAGGTATTGCTTCAGTTGTACAAGGTATTGGTGAGACCGCACCTGGAATACTGCATACAGTTTTGGTGTTCATACTTAAGAAAAGACATACTTGCTCTCGAGTCAGTACAAAGAAGGTTCACTCGGTTAATCCCGGGGATGAGGGGATGGACATATGAGGAGAGGTTGAGTAGATTGGTACTCTACTCATTGGAGTTCAGAAGAATGAGAGGCGATCTTATTGAAACATATAAGATTGTGAAGGGGTTGGATCGGGTGGATGCGGTGAGGATGTTCCCGATGATGGGTGAAACTAGAACTAGGGGGCATAGTCTTAGAATAAGGGGCTGCTCTTTCAAAACTGAGATGAGGAGGAACTACTTCACTCAGAGGGTGGTAGGTCCATGGAATATGCTGCCCCAAAAAGCTGTAGAAGCTACATCATTACATAAATTTAAAACAGAAATAGACAGTTTCCTAGAAGTAAAGGGAATTAAGGGTTACGGGGAGCGGGCAGGAATTTGGACATGAGTCTAGGTTCGGTTCGGACATGGCCCTGTGGGTAGCGGAGCGGGCCCAGGGGCCGTGTAGCCTGATCCTGCTCCTATTTCGTGTGTCTAATTCTGTTAGATTCAGGAGATGGTTCTGTGATAGTAGATTGGCGGTTAGGATCAGATCAGCCATGATCTTATTAAATGGCGGAGCAGGCTCGAGGGGCCGATTGGCCTACTCCTGCTCCTATTTCTTATGTTCTTATGTTCTTATGCGGGGCCAGTTATCAGGATCCATGTGGGGCCAGTTATCAGGATCCATGTGGGGCCAGTTATCAGGATCCATGCGGGGCCAGTTATCAGGATCCATGTGGGGCCAGTTATCGGGGTTCATGCAAGTAATATTCATGCCACACAAGTGCCAGGAAATTACCATCTCCAAGAAGAGAAGGTCTGACCACTTCCCCTTGGTATTACCATCGCCGAATCCCCCACCATTAACATCCTGGGGGTTCACCATTGATCAGAAATTCACTGGACCATCCACATAAATACTGTGGCTACAAGAGCAGGCCAGAGGCTGGGTATTCTGTGGCGAGTGACTCACCTCCTGACTCCCCAAAGCCTTTCCACCATCTACAAGGCACAAGTCAGGAGTGTGATGGAATACTCTCCACTTGCCTGGATGAGTGCAGCTCCAACAACACTCAAGAAGCTCGACGCCATCCAGGATAAAGCAGCCGTTTGATCGGCACCCCATCCACCACCTTAAACAGTCACTCCCTCCACCACCGGCGTACCGTGGCTGCAGTGTGTACCATCTACAAGATGTGCTGCAGCAACTCGCCAAGGCTTCTTCGGCAGCACCTCCCAAACTCGCAACCTCTACCACCTAGAAGGACAAAGGCAGCAGGCGCATGGGAACACCTGTAAGTTTCCCTCCAAGTCACACACCATCCTGACTTGGAAATATATTGCCGTTCCTTCATCATCTCTGGGTCAAAATCCTGGAACTCCCTACCTAACAGCACTGTGGGAGTACCTTCACCACATGGACTGCGGTGGTTCAAGAAGGCGGCTCACCACCACCTTTTCAAGGGCAATTAGGGATGGGCAATAAATGCTGGCCTTGCCAGCGGCGCTCACATCCCGTGAATGAATAAAAAACCGCACGGCCAGTAATTGGGGTCCATGTGGAGTCAGTTATCAGGATCCATGCAGGGCCAGTTATCGGGGTACATGTGGGCCAGTTATCGGTGTAAGGAAAGGCCTGATGTCCTCCAGGATGAGTTTAGGAGCCGGACTGTACAGGTGGGAATCTCGGGATTACTTCACCAGCTATGCGCTGGAATAGGGAAGCGTAGGGGGATTAGGGAAGTCACTGCCTGGCGAAAGGAGACATGTCAGGAAGAGGGATTCCACTCTTGGGCTTTGGCACCAGTTCTGGGACAGCTGGGAGCTATTCCGCGACAGCTGGGAGCTATTCCACAAGGGTAGGCTACACCTGAACAAGGAGGGAGTTGATGTCCTGTGAAAACGGTGAAATCTGGAAGTGACAAAGTTATTAAATTCGGACGGTGGAGGCGCTGGAAAAATAAAACCAAGTAAGATCAGCTAATGGAGGACAGAGAAATAGATGAAGATAATATTCATGCAGAAAACAATTTAGCAAGAGGGATATGGAGGCGGAGAATAAAACCAAAGGCACTAGTTAAAATTGGAGAAAAACTGAAGCTTAGATACAAAAATCATTGGAAAAGGCGTAGTGTTAAAAAAAGTAAAAAAAATGTTTCAAACGCATGTATTGGAATGTGGGCAATAAACTAGGGGGAACTGAATGAAGTGTTATCACCCATTTAAAACAGAGATGAGGAGGAATTTCTTCTCTCAGAGGGTCGTGAATCTCTACCCCAGAGAGCTGTAGAGGCGGAGACATTGAATATATTCCAGGTGGAGATAGACAGATGTTTGAACTACAGGGGAGTCAATGGTTATGGGGAGCGGGCGGGAAAGTGGAGTTGAGGCCAAGATCAGATCAGCCATGATCTTATTGAATGGCGGAGCAGGCTCGAGGGGCCAAATGGCTTCCTCCTGCTCCTATTTCTTATGTTCTTATGTTGTACCGGAAGATCTAGGCTTAATAGCATTAACAGACTTCAGGAGGACATGGACAGACTAGTGATTTGGACAGACACATGGCAGATGAAATTTAAGGTAGAGAAGTGTGAAGTGATTAATTTTGATAGGAAGAATGAGGAGAGGCAATATAAACGAAATGGTACAATAATAAAGGGGGTGCAGGAACAGAGAGCAGGGGAGTGGGACTAATAGCAAAACAGTACCAAAGAGCCGGCACAGGCCCGATGGGCCGAATGGCCTCCCTTCTATGCTGTATGATTCAATGTTTCTAACAGAAACATGACTGCAAACTGGACATGAATGTAAAATAAGCATATTGGGATAGAATATATTTAGGAGGGATAGAAAAGATAAGAAAGGAGGCTGAGTAGCAATATTGGTAAAAGAGGGACTACACACTGTCGAGGGTTGGTATAGACGAGGAAAGGGTACAGACAGAGCCAACATGGTTCCAGCTCAAAGCCAAAGCAAAGGGCTTGATACATTAGTAGGGCTGCATTGCACACTTCCAAATTGTGGGAAGGAAATGGAAGGAATGCATAAGATTAGAGGGATGAGTGGGAATAACAAAATTATTGTTCTTGGAAATTTTTAATGATCCACTTGGCCATCGGGACAGAATGAGAGTAAATAGAGAAATGGGAATGGAATTCCTAAAATGTGTCCACGACTCCTCCCTCAAGCAATAAGTTAGTCAGCTTACCTTTTATGTTAATTACTGTGATTGATGACAGGTGTCATCACCAATTAAAAGGTAGCAAGCGCCCTCTTCTTAAAGGGCCACAATCAATAAATTGTAAGTTAAATAAATTTTAAATGAAACTTAAGAAACTAAATTAATATTCTGTTCTGGGGGGGTGATGAAGCACTCCAGTCCCTCCGGTGCCGACTGGTTGCGGAAGGTCTCAAGTATGCCATTGGACACCGCGTAGTCCATCTCTAAGGACACCCGGGCCTGAACGTAGCCGCAGAAGAGAGGCGGGCTTTCGGGCTGAATGACACCCTCGACTGCGCGTTACCTGGATCTGTTAATGGCCACCTTGGCCAGGCTCAGGAGCAGTCCTACGAGGAGATCCTCCAACTTGCTTGCTCCCCTCCTCATCGTGTGGCCTAAGATCAGGAACGTTGCACTGAAGTGCAGCCAGAAATTGAGGAGCAGCCCCTTCAGATAGGGGCCTCTCACACTCCACGTATACATGAAACACAGACTCCTCCAGGCCGCAGAAATTGCAGGCGGCCTGGGTGTCCGTGAATTTACGCAAATATTTATTGCACAGGATGGCTGTGTGCAACAATCGCCACACCAAATACCCAATTGAAAAGGGGAGGGCTTCCGCATAAAGAGCCCTCCACTGGGGACCCCTGCCTCCTCCGGACGGCAAGATGGTATGTCAGGGCATGTCCGGACGGCAGACAATAAAGTGGAAAGTGTGCAGGAACAGCCCGTACAGGAAACCCCTCCACACAAAGTGGAATTACATGGAGGAGATTTCCAAGTAACGGCTCAAGTTGTGAGGCGCCATCTCCCCAGGGAGGTTTTGGGGCCTGGTGCTGATGAGAAATTCCATCCAAGCGGAGGTCAGCGGGACACACCTAGTGGAGTCAGGGCTGAGTGCCACTTTGAGTCTCAATGGCTTTGGCCGCGAACCGGACACCACGCCAGGACACACGCTATACCAACTCCTCTGGCGACATTCAGCCTGCTCCTCCGCCATCCAGTAAGTCCCTGACTCTGGTTACCTTGCCAGCCAGAGCCCTGTCCTCCGTCATCCACATAAACCCGCACTCGTGGAAGTGCGGATTCCTGAGAAGCGGCTCACAGAGATAACCGCCACACCTGACGGGGGAGAACACCAGCTGGAGGTGACCTTGTTCCAGATCCTGATCAATTCCTGGTAAAAGACAAACAGCTGATGCCCAGGTTTACAAACAGGAGCTGCGTGTTGTAATTGAGGCTGTGCAGCTGGCGGAAGAAATATGTCGCCAGCACACACCATCTAGGAGGATCCTCGTCGTACAGGTACAGATCCTCGACCTGCAAGGACTGAAGGTGGAAAGTTGCAGCCTGGGTATGGACGCACACCAGCACCTGACCGCCCTCCCTAAGTGAGAGACTCAGAGCCATGGCAGAGACCCAATGTGTCCTTCTGTCCCTGAAGAAGTCAATGAGCTTCTTCTGTATCTTGGTGACAAACCCAGGGGGAGGGATCAAAGTGACCAACCGGTACCACAACATAGCGGCCACCAGCTGATTTATGACCAGCGCTCGACCCCTGGAGGACACCACTTGGTGCAATCCTGTCAGTGCCCTAGGTGAGTAGTGACTTTAACCTCCAGCTCTTGCCAGTTCGCCGGCCAGGCTTCCTCAGCAGGGCTCAGGTAGACTCCCAGGTAGAGAAGATGAGTGATGCTCCAGACAAAAGGTCTGAGCTGCTCCGGCAGGGGCTCCACCTGCCACTGACCCACCAGGAGTCCAGAACATTTCTCCCAGTTGATCCTTGCGGAGGAGTAGAGCAGAGTAGACCTGCTGACACTCACGCATGCTCCGCAAGTCAACGGGATCCGTGACCATGAGGAGCACGTCGTCAGCGTACACTGAGAGGAGACCTCCATGCCCAGCCCGCGCAGAACCATTCCCATCAACCTCTTCGACAATAGGCGCAGGAAAGGCTCCACGCAGATGACATATAACAGGCCGGAAATGGAGCATCCCTGACGCACTCTTCTCCTGAAGCGAAGGGGTGCTGTCAAAGATCCATTAACTTTAATCAGACACTGCACATCAGCATACAGAAGTCAGATCCGGGCAACGAAATGCATCCCAAACCCGAATGCCCACAGAGTCCCAAAGAGGTATTCATGATCCACCCTGTCGAACACCTACTCCTGATCCAGGGAAAGGAAGGCGACCGACAGACCAGCCCTCTGGGAATGGTGGACCAGGTCCCGGACCAGGTCCCGGACCAGATGGATGCTAAAGGTGGATGTGTTGTTAGATCTGGTTATGAGTAATGAAATGGATCAGGTAGATGAGCTAAATGTGAGTGAGCATTTTGAGAGTAGTATCCACAATATAAGGTTTAAGATCCAACTAGAAAGGGATATTTTAGTACAAAAACTGGAAGACCAGATTGGATTGGGGCAGAGTTTAGAAATACAAGGAGTGAGCTAGGTGACAGGAGGTGGAAGGAGACAATGACACACGGGACTGTGGAGCAACAGTGGGACCTTTTTAAAAGTGATTGTGAAGTTGCACAATAATTTGATTAGGGTAGTGCGGTTGATGTTATGTAAATGGACCTTCAAAAGGCGATTGACAAAGTACCACATAATAGACTTGTTAGCAAAATAAAAGCCCATGGGATTAAAGGGACAATAGCCGCATGGATACAAAATTGCTAAGGGAATAAAACAGAATAGTGGTGAACAGTTGTTTTTCAGACTGGAGCAAAGTATACAGTGGTGTTCCCCAGGGGTCAGTATTAGGACCACTGCTCTTTTTGATATATATTAATGACCTGGACTGGAGTAAACAGGGCATAATTTTAAAGTTTGTAGATGACACAAAACTCGGAAATGTAATAAACAATAAGGAGGATAGTAACAGACTTCAGGAGGACATAGACAGACTGATGAAATGCGCAGACACATGGCAGATGAAATTTAATGCAGAGAAGTATGAAATGATACATTTTGGTAGGAAGAATAAACTAAATGGTACAATTTTAAATGGGGTGCAGGAACAGAGAGACCTGGGGATATATGTACACAAATATTTGAAGGAGGCAGGACAAGTTGAGAAGGCTGTTAAAAAGCTATATGGGATCCTTGGCTTTATTAATAGAGAAATAGAGTACAAAAGCAAGGAAGTTATTGCTAAACCTTTATAAAACACTGGTTAGGCCCCAACTGGAGTATTGTGTTCAATTCTGGGCACCACACTTTAGGAAGGATGTCGAGGCCTTGGAGAGGGTGCAGGAGAGATTTACTGGAATGGTACCAAAGATGAGGGACTTCAGTTATGTGGAGAGACTGGAGAAGCTGAGGTGGTTAAGAGGAGATATGATAGAGGTGTTCAAAATCATGAAGGATTTTGATAGAGTAAATAAAGAGAAATTGTTTCCAGTGGCAGAAGGGTCGGTAACCAGAGGACACAGAATTAAGGTGATTGGCAGAAGAACCAGCGGCAACATGAGGAGATAGTTTTTTTACACAGCGAGTGGTTGTGATCTGAAATGCACTGCCTGAAAGGGTGGTGGAAGCAGATTTAATAGTAAAATTCAAAAAGAAATTGGATAAATACTTAAAGGGAAAAAAATACAGGGCTATGAGGAAAGAGCAGGGGAGTGGGATTAATTGGATAGCTCTAGCAAAGAGCCAGCACAGACATGGTGGGCTGAATGGCCTCCTTTTGTGCTGTATCATTCTATGATAATAAATATATTCCATTAAAAATGGAAACTATTAATAATTTTAGGATGCTATGGACAAAAAAATGAGAAATCAATTATAATTGCTTTCCAATTATGAGTATTATAAGAATATTAATGATGAAAAAGCTAAAGCAGAAAAAATGAGACAAGTGGTTAAGATCAGGATAAGGAAAGCTAAGAGGGAATATGAGGAAATGTTTTTTTTTAAAACATCAAAAGGAACAGTAAAGTATTGTAGAAAAAATCATGGTTTCCTGGACCAATATGTTGAGGAACCAACTAGAGATCAGGCCATCTTAGACTAGGTATTATGTAATGAGAAAGGATTAATTAGCAATCTTGTGCGAGGCCCCTTGGGGAGGAGCGATCATAATATGATAGAATTCTTCATTAAGATGGAGAGTGGAGTATTTGACTCAGAGACTAGGGCCTAGAAATTCAGTTGGCTGCGCCAGCAGTTAGCGCCTAAAGAAAAGTGAATGTCGGGCGCTATGCGTGTTGCGCCCGGGCGCAGCGCAGTTTGCGCCTCGCCCCAAATTAAGTTAGCCGTTAGCGCCGGCGCAAAGTTTAGCGCCCGCCCGGATGCGCGCGCAGAAAATGACGTCACATCCTCGTGCAACGCCCTTTGGCCGCCCCGATTCCAAACTTCAGTCGGACCGCCCCATTGTGCGGCTGGCGGCCGGAGCGTTTGAAAAAGGGAACGCAACACAGCCAGCGCGGGCCCCGGGGGGCGCAAATTAAAGGGGACATACCCTCCAGTATAAAGGCCAGTCATTTTGCAGCAAACACTCTTGTGCAACGCATTTCTGGACACACAACAAGGAGGATAGCTAACTGGTTTCAAGCAGCAACAGCTCAGGTATTTTTGGACTCAGGCCAGAGCGCTGCAAGTGGCCTTTTGGAAATTTGACTGTTTGCCAGGATTTGATGGGGGTTGCATGGGGTGCCAACGCGGAGCTGCAGCGCCATGTCCGTAGGGCTCGCAGACGCATTGTGAGAGGGGCAGCCCTGGCTAGAGGCAGAGGGGGCAACAGGCGTCGGCCACGTAGGCCTTACCCAGTCAGGCTATACCGCCAGCAGCGCTCCTACCTCAACATGACTGGCGCGCGATGTGTTAGAAGGCTCCGATTCCGAAAGGAGGTGGTTGCAGAGATCTGCGTCCAAAGCTCAGGTGCGGGACGTCTCTGTCGGTGGAAGTGAAGGTGACGGTGGCATTGAACTTCTATGCCACCGGCTCCTTCCAATCCGCTGCTGGGGACATAGCTAACATCTCCCAGTACGGCGCGCATCGCTGCATCCGCCAGGTGACCGAAGCACTGTTCAGAAGGAGATGCCAATTCATCTCCTTCCCCATGGCCCTGGAGAGCCAGCATCAGCGCGCATTGGGATTTGCAAGACTCGCGGCCTTCCCCTTGGTGCAGGGCGCCATTGACTGTACGCATGTGGCTTTGCGGGCCCCTCTGGAGCATGGCGAGCAGTATCGCAACAGGAAGGGCTACCATTCTCTGAATGTGCAGCTGGTGTGTGACCACAAGCAGCGCATCATGGCTGTCAATGCCAGCTTTCCAGGCAGCAGCCACGATGCGTTTATCCTGCGGCAGAGTACTGTGCATGACATGTTCGAGGCACAGCCTCCCCCAAGAGGATGGCTACTCGGGGACAAAGGCTATCCTTTGTGTACCTGGCTCATGACCCCGCTCCGCGCGCCCAGGACCGCTGCTGAAGAGGCATACAACGAGAGCCATCAAACCACCCGCAACATCATCGAGCAAACTATTGGGGTCCTCAAGCAGCGGTTCCGCTGCCTTGATCGCTCCGGAGGATCTCTGCAGTATTCGCCGGACCGGGTCTCCCAATTTGTGGTAGTTTGCTGCATGCTACACAACCTGGCTATCCGCAGGACTCAGGCACTGCCACCTGACGTTGGACCACCACCTCAGGAGGAGGAGGAGGAGGAGGAGGAGGAGGAGGAGGAGCAGGAGTACGTTCCCAGGAGGGAGCGACCAGGGCCAAGGGCCGCGCGACGCCACCTTATTACACGTTACTTCTAAGCCCCCTGTCAGGGAATGCCTTGTGGCCATGAGGGAAGATGAATGCAGCCGCTCCGCAAGCCCTCAGCCGGCGAAGCCAACAAACACTAACAAGAACAACCATGGAGACTCTATGAATAAAGATAATTATTTATTACACAAAAATGAAAACCCCTTCCCACATGAATCCCCAAAAACAATCAACGGGCCCCACAAAAAGCCCAACAAACGACTCATTCCCACAAACTGGGGAGGAGTAACTCCACATTTGTACAAACCTGGCCTCAACCTCAGCCTTAACGCAAAAAATAAGCCCACGAACCAAACAACCATGGGCAAAAGAAAGATGGCCACCACCATATAAAACGAAAGCTGGCCACACCCTCTACTGAGTGGCCCGCGAGGGCGAGACCTTGTCCAGCCTTTTGCCTCCCCTGCCCGGCCTGCTGCTCCTTCGCAAGCTCTGCCCAGTGGCTGCTGCGAGGCTGGGGGAAGGCGCCTGAGCCTCAGATGTCCTTCCGCCAGATGCCCTTGGGGGGCGGCCTACACAGCCTTTGGGCCTCGAGGGGCCGGCTGCTGAGTGGCGCACCTGAGCCTGGCCACCATCAGCTCCAGCCGCTTGCCCTTGACGCCCCAGTGGGGGAGTGGCGGCGACGGATGGCGCAATGTGGGCAAGCTGGCGTCTGGGATGCGCTGGCTGGTGCTGTGGCGCGCTGGCACTCGGCCGGGCCCGCACTGCAGGATCCGCACCAATCAGCCGAGGGGCGGCTCGCTGGGATGCTGCAGCGCGGCGGGTGCCCTGGCGATGCCTGCCTGAGACAGCGCGTGTGGCAGCAGTGAGTGCCCCTGTTGTCCTGGTGTGTGCCCGCATCACACCCGCCAGGGACTTGATGGCATCAGTGAGCATGCGGCCACTCGCGGCAGTTGATGCCCCGAACTCGCGCACACTGGTCGCCAGCGACTCGATGGCCTCAGGCATGCGCCCCACCACGCGCATGAGCTCCGTGTGGCGCCGGTCCGAATCCTCGGCCATCTTGTCCAGCTTCCGCGCCTCCTCCGAGGTGAAGGTGTCCGGACTGGAGTCGGGACTCTCCCGCTGGGGAGCAGGGGACCGAACTAGGGGAACCTTGCCACGTTGGTGGCAGCGAGTGTCCCGATCAACTGCACTCCCCTCTGATCCTTCCCCCCTTTGGGGGGAAGGCCATGGCCCACGCGCAGGGCTCCTGGGTGGCTGGACGCCACTGGTCCCAGCAGCTGCAATCCCCTGCGACAGTTGGTCCAGGCACTCGTCCAGTGAGGACGTGTCAATCATTTCGTCCTCTCCTGCGGGACCTGAGTGTTCCCCTGATGGTCCGGCTTGCTCTTGCTCCTCCTCCTCCTCCTCCTGCTCGGAGGGGCTGTCACTGGCAGCTTCAGGGACCTGGTCGTCACCAGCTGAAAGCAGGAATGCACAAGAGTAGCTTCAGAGTGAGGAGACGGCGTCAGTGAGGGAGTCAGGACTGGTGGCATTCAGCGCATTGGTGGGACAGTGGCAAAGGAGGTAGCTCGGATGCGCAAGTGCGACGCGAGAGGGCCAAAAGGCGAGGTCCTTACCATTGCCGGGCAGTGGAGGGTCGGCTACTCCGCACGCTGTGGGCATGATCAGCCGGGTTCCCATGAGCCCACTCACGCGCTCCTCCAGGGGAGTGAGCTTCTGCAGCTTGGCGCGGCCTCCCCTGGTCCTGGCACGGGCCTGGCGATTATTGGCAAGTTTAGCCTGCAAGAGAAAGGACGGGCTGTAAGTACGGAGTGTAGCCCTGATGCAGTGTGCACTGCCTCTCATGGTGGAATAGCTTGGCCAGAGTGTAGCCCTGATGTACTGTGCACTGCCTCCCATGGTGGAATAGCTTGGCCAGAGTGTAGAGTGCAGAATGGGCAATTGATGCTCATGACTGTCCCAAAGCTGCTGGCTGAGGGCTGGCCATTAGGCCTTTCAGCTCCCTTTGCCCATCATGTCAGGTGTACATGCAAGAATGAGGAGGAGACTGGAAAGGGTACTCACCCTGACAATCCTGGTCAGGTCGTTGTATTTTTTCCGACATTGGGTGTGGGTCCTGGGGGCATCGCCGGTGACTGTCACCCTGTTGGCGATCCGCTTCCAGGCTCTGGTGTATTCTTGGTGGGTCGGATTCCTCCCAGTCTCTGGGAACAAGATCCTGCGCCTCTTCTCCAGAGTTGTCACCATTATTCCCAGATCACGCTCTGAGAAGCGCAGGGCACGCTCACGGGCCTTCTCTGGCGTTGCCATGACTCCCTGGGGCTGAGCAGCAGTGTTGAGGCCTATTTGCAAAGCTGCAGTGTGCAGGGCGTGGCAGCAGACCAAATCGTCCCTTCCCCCTTTAAGAGCTGGTCAGCGCCACGGGGTCTGCTGTCAATCAAAAAATGACTGCACCCGCGCTGCGCCCCACCTCGGCGCTATCCCTCTGCACCGCCGGCTTAGCGCCTAAAGATAGTAGTGGAACGCCTCTTTTAGCGCTCCAGCAACCTCTTAGGGCGAAGCGACTGAATTTCCGGCAAGGGGGCGCAACTTTGGGGTGGGCGCTAACGTTAGCGCCCCAAAACTGGCTATACTGAAATTCTAGGCCTAGGGTCCTGAATTTAAATAAAGGAAACTACGATGGTATGAGGCGCGAGTTGGCTAGGATGGATTGGGGAGCGTTACTTAAAGGGTTGACGGTGGATAGGCAATGGCAAACATCTAAAGATTGCATGGATGAACTACAGAATTTGTTCATCCCTGTTTGGCATAAAAATAAAACAAAAAAGGTGGCGCAACCATGGCTAACAAGGGAACTTTGGAATAGCATAAGATCCAAGGAGAGGACATATAAATTGGCCAGAAAAAGCAGCAAACCTGAGGATTGGGAGCAGTTTAGGATTCAGCAAAGGAGGACAAAGGGATTAATTAAGAGGGGGAAAATAGAGTATGAGAGTAAGCTTTCAGAGAACATAAAAACTGACTGTAAAAGCTTCTATAGATATGTGAAGAGAAAAAGATTGGTGAAGTCAAGCATAGGTCCCTTGCAGTCAGAATCAGGGGAATTTATAATGGGGAACAAAGAAATGGCAGACCAATTAAATACATACTTTGGTTTTGTCTTCACAAAGGAGGACACAAATAACCTCCCAGAGATGTTGGGGAACATAGGGTCTAATGAGAGGGAGGAACTGAATGAAATCAGTATTTGTAGGGAAATGGTGTTAGGGAAATTGACGGGATTGAAGGCCGATAAATCCCCAGGGCCTGATAATCTATATCCTAGAATACTTAAGGAAGTGGCCCTAGAAATAGTAGATGCATTGTTGGTCATCTTCCAAAATTCTACAGACTCTGGAACAGTTCCCATGGATTGGAGGATAGCTAATGTAACCCCACTATTTAAAAAAGGTGGTAGAGAGAAAACAGGGAATTATAGACCGGTAAGCTTGACATCGGTAGTGGGGAAAATGCTAGAGTCCATTATAAAAGATGTAATAGCAGAGCACTTGGAAAACAGTGACAGGATCGGACAAAGTCAACATGGATTTACAAAAGGTAAATCATGCTTGACTAATCTACTGGAATTTTTTGAGGATGTAACTGGTAGAATAGATAAGGGAGAACCCGTGGATGTGGTGTATTTGGACTTTCAGAAGGCTTTCGATAAGGTCCCGCAAAAGAGATTAGCGTACAAAGTTAAAGCACATGGGATTGGGGGTAAGGTACTGACTTGGATAGAGAACAGGTTGGCAGATGGGAAGCAAAGAGTTGGAATAAACGGGTCTTTTTCCGAGTGGCAGGCAGTGACTAGTGGGGTACCGCAGGAGTTGGTGCTAGGACCCCAGTTATTCACAATATATATTAATGATCTAGACGAGGGAACTAGATGTAATATCTCCAAGTTTGCAGATGACACAAATTGGGTGGGTGTGTGTGCTGTGAGGAGGATGCAGAGAAACTCCAGTATGATTTGGACAGGTTGGGTGATTGGGCAGATGCAGTAAAATGTGCATAAATGTGAGGTTATCCACTTTGGTGGCAAAAACAGGAAGGCAGATTATTATCTGAATGGCAATAGATTGGGAAAAGGGGAAGTGCAACGAGACCTGGGTATCCTTGTGCACCAGTCACTGAAGGTGAGCATGCAGGTGCAGCAGGCAGTTAAGAAGGCAAAACGCATCTTCCCCTCCCCTCCCCTTTCAGCATTCCGTAGGGACCGCTCCCTCTGAGACACCCTAGTCCACTCCTCTATCACCCCAAACAGCCCTTCCCCTTCGCCTGGCACCTTCCCATGCAAGCGCAGGAGATGTAACACCTGCCCCTATACCTCCCCCCTTCCCACTGTCCAGGGCCCCAAACACCCCTTCCAGGTGAAACAGCGATTTACTTGTACTTCTTGCAATCTAGTATACTGTATTCGCTGCTCACGATGCGGTCTCCTCTACATTGGAGAGACCAAACGCAGATTGGGTGACCGCTTTGCGGTACACCTCGGTTCAGTCCGTAAGGGTGACCCCGAGCTTCCGGTCGCCTGTCATTTTAATTCACCGCTCCATTCCCACTCGGACCTCACCGTCCTTGGCCTCTTGTATTGTTCCACGGAAGCTCAATGTAAACTCGAGGAACAGCACCTCATCTTCCGATTAGGCACTTTGCAGCCTTCCGGACTAAATATCGAGTTCAACAATTTCAGATCATAACCTCGGCCCCTATTACTTTTTTACTTATAACTTTTTCCACCCCTTTGTTTTGGGTCTTCCTTTTCGCCCCCTCCCCCCCTTTCCTTTTGTTTCTCTCTCCCACCTGGCAGCTGTCTCCTATCCTGCCAGTACACTTCACACCTAATCTCAGCTGTCTTTTGTCTCCACTGGCCTATTACCATCTCGTCTGGTTTCGAATACCTTTTATTGTCTCTTTTACTTCTTTTGTTCGATCGCAGCCCTGCCTTCGATCTATTTTCTTTTCTTTCCAGTTTTGAAGAAGGGTTTCGACCCGAAACGTCAACTCAAATTTCTCTCCACGGATGTTGCCTGACCTGCTGAGTTTTTCCAGCAATTTCCGTTGTTATTTCGGATTTCCAGCATCTGCAGTATTTTGCTATCGTAAATGGTATGTTGGCCTTCATAGCGAGAGGATTCAAGTACAGGAGTACAGGAACAAGGATGTCTTGCTGCAGTTGTACAGGGCCTTGGTGAGACCACACCTTGAGTATTGTGTGTAGTTTTGGTCACCTTATCTGAGGAAGGATGTTCTTGCCATGGAGGGAGTGCAGCAAAGATTCACCAGACTGATACCTGGGATGGCAGGAATGACGTATGGAGAGAGATTGGGTCGATTGGGCTTGTATTCACTAGAGTTTAGAAGATTTAGAAAAATGAGAGGGGATCTCATTGAAACTTATAAAATTCTAACCGGACTAGACAGACTAGATGCAGGAAGGATGTTCCCGATGGCTGGGGAGTCCAGAACCAGGGGTAACAGTCTAAGGATAAGGGGTAAGCCATTTAGGACTGAGATGAGGAGGAATTTCTTTACCCAGAGAGTAGTGAACCTGTGGAATTCTCTAGCACAGAAGACAGTTGAGGCCAATTCATTAAATATATTCAAGAAGGAGTTAGATATATTTCTTAAGGCTAAAGGGATCAAGGGATTTGGGGAGAAAGCAGGGACAGGTCACTGAATTTGGATGATCAGCCATGATCTCATTAAATGGCGGAACAGGCTCGACGGGCCAAATGGCCTACTCCTGCTCCTATCTTCTATGTTTCTAAAGCTAAAGACACTATACCTGAATGTGTGAAGCATTCACAACAAAATAGATGAATTAATAGCGGAGATAGAAATTAATAGGTTTGATCTCAGCTTGAATAAAGGAGACTATGAAGGTATGAGAGCGGAATTGAGTAAAGTGGATTGGGAAAATAGATTAAAGGGTAAGACGGTACATGATCAGTGGTGTACATTTAAGGAGTTATTTTACAACTTCCAAAAAATATATATTCCACTGAGAAGAAAAGGGTGTAAAAGAAAAGACAGCCATCCGTGGCTAAGTAAAGAAATTAAGGATAGTATTCGACTAAAAACAAGGGCATATAAGGTAGCCAAATCTAGTGGGAGGATAGAGGATTGGGAAAACTTTAAAAGACAGCAAAAAATAACAAAAAGATTGATTAAGAAAGGGAAGATAGATTATGAAAGTAAATTAGCAAAAAATATAAAAACAGATAGTAAGAGTTTTTATAGTTATATAAAAAGAAAAAGGGTGGCTAAAGTAAATGTTGGTCCCTTAAGGATGAGACCGGGAAATTAATGGTGGGAAATATGGAGATGGCAAAAACACTGAATGAATATTTTGTATCAGTCTTTACAGTAGAGGACACCAAGAATATCCCAACACTGGACAAGCAGGGGGCTATAGGGGGGGAGGAGATAAACACGATCAAAATCACTAAGGAAGTGGTACTCGGTAAAATAATGGGACTCAAGGCGGATAAATCGCCTGGACCTGATGGCTTACATCCTAGGGTCTTGAGGGAAGTGGCGGTAGGGATTGTGGATGCATTGGTAATAATCTTACAAAACTCCCTGGACTCGGCAAAGGTCCCGGCAGACTGGAAAACTGCTAATGTAACACCCTTATTTAAAAAGGGCAGTAGACAGAAGGCTGGAAACTATAGACCGGTTAGCCTAACATCTGTGGTAGGTAAAATTTTGGAGTCCATTATTAAGGAAACAGTAACAGGACATTTGGATAATCATAATTTAATAAGACAAAGTCAGCATGGTTTTATGAAGGGGAAGTCATGTTTGACAAATTTGCTGGAGTTCTTTGAGGAAGTAACATATAGGGTGGATAAAGGGGAACCAGTGGACGTAGTGTATTTAGACTTCCAAAAGGCATTTGACAAGGTGCCACACAAAAGATTATTGCTTAAGATAAAAAAATCACGGGATTGGGGGTAATATTCTGGCATGGATAGAGGATTGGCTATCTAACAGAAGGCAGAGTGTTGAGATAAATGGTTCATTCTCAGACTGGCAATCAGTAACCAGTGGTGTTCCACAGGGGTCAGTGCTGGGTCCCCAACTCTTTACAATCTATATTAACGATTTGGAGGAGGGGACCGAGTGTAACATATCAAAGTTTGCAGATGATACTAAGATGGGAGGGAAAGTAGTGAGTGAGGAGGACATAAAAAACCTGCAAGGGGACATAGACAGGCTAAGTAAGTGGGCAAAGATTTGGCAGATGGAATACAATACTGGAAAGTGTGAGGTTATGCGCTTTGGCAGGAAAAATCGTAGAGCAAGTTATTATCTTAATGGCAAGAAACTGGAAAGTACTGAAGTACAAAGGGATCTGGGGGTCCTGGTGCACGAAACTCAAAAGGTTAGTATGCAGGTGCAGCAAGTGATTAAGAAGGCCAATGGAATGTTGGCTTTCATTGCTAGGGGGATAGAATATAAAAATAGGGAGGTATTGCTTCAGTTGTACAAGGTATTGGTGAGACCGCACCTGGAATACTGCATACAGTTTTGGTGTCCATACTTAAGAAAAGACATACTTGCTCTCGAGTCAGTACAAAGAAGGTTCACTCGGTTAATCCCGGGGATGAGGGGATGGACATATGAGGAGAGGTTGAGTAGATTGGGACTCTACTCATTGGAGTTCAGAAGAATGAGAGGCGATCTTATTGAAACATATAAGATTGTGAAGGGGTTGGATCGGGTGGATGCGGGGAGGATGTTCCCGATGATGGGTGAAACTAGAACTAGGGGGCATAGTCTTAGAATAAGGGGCTGCTCTTTCAAAACTGAGATGAGGAGCAACTACTTCACTCAGAGGGTGGTAGGTCCATGGAATATGCTGCCCCAAAAAGCTGTCGAAGCTACATCATTACATAAATTTAAAACAGAAATAGACAGTTTCCTAGAAGAAAAGGGAATGAAGGGTTACGGGGAGCGGGCAGGAATTTGGACATGAGTCTAGGTTCGGATCGGTCATGGCCCTGTGGGTAGCGGAGCGGGCCAAGGGGCCGTGTAGCCTGATCCTGCTCCTGTTTCGTGTGTCTAATTCTGTTAGATTCAGGAGATAGTCCTGTCATAGTGGATTGGCGGTTAGGATCAGATCAGCCATGATCTTATTGAATGGCGGAGCAGGCTCGAGGGGCCGATTGGCCTACTCCTGCTCCTATTTCTTATGTTCTTATCTAAAAGCCATTACGGAGATATGGTTGCACAGTGACGAAGGTTGGGAACTAAATATTCCAGGATACTTAACTTTTAGAAGAGACAGGCAAAATGGAAAAGGAGGAGGGGTAGCCCTGATAAAGGATGGGATAAAGACAGCAGAGAGAAAGGATCTTAGCTCTGGAAATCAAGAAGTAGAATCAGTTTGGGTGGAGCTAAGAAACAGCAAGGGGCAGAAAACATTGGTGGGAGTTGTTTACAGGCCCCCAAACAGTAGTTGTAATGTAGGGCAGAGTATAAATCAGAAAATTAGAGGCGCATGTAACAAGGGTAATACAGTAATCATGGGGGACTTTAATCTACATATAGACTGGCAAACCAAATTTGCAGTATTAGTGTGGAGGACAAATTCATGGAATTTATACAACATAGTTTTCTAGATCAGTATGTTGAGGAACCAACTAGAGAACAGGCTATTTTAGATCTAGTATTGTGCAATGAGAAAGGGTTAATTAATAACCTTGTAGTGAAGGGGCCCTTAGGGAAGAGTGACCATAATATGATAAGTTTGAAAGTGACTTAGTTAAATCCGAAACTAGGGTCTTAAATCTAAACAAAACAAATTACGTAGGTATGAGGGGTGAGTTGGCTAAGGTAGATTGGGAAACTATATTAAAAGGTGTGACGGTAGACAAGCAATGGCTAGCATTTAAAGAATTAATAGATAATTTTGACACAAATTTTCAGAACCTCTCTGGCCACAGGGGATGTACCAGAGGACTGGAGAACAGCTAACGTAGTACCATTATTTAAGAAGGGTAGCAGGGATAAACCAGGGAATTACAGGCCAGTGAGCCTAACATCTGTGGTAGGGAAATTATTGGAAAAGATTCTGAGGGACAAAATTAGTCTCCACTTGGAGAGGCAAGGATTAATCGGGGATAGTCAGCATGGCTTTGTCAAGGGTGAATCATGTCTGACCAATCTGATTGAATTTTTCGAGGGGGTGGCTAGGTGTGTGGATGAAGGAAATGCTGTGGATGTGGTATACATGGACTTCAGTAAGGCTTTTGACAAAGTCCCGCATAGGAGACTGGTCAAGAAGGTAAGAGCCCATGGGATCCAGGGTGCCTTGGCACGTTGGATCCTAAACTGGCTGAGTGGCAGGAGGCAGAGGGTGATGGTCGAAGGTTGCTTTTGTGACTGGAAGCCTGTGTCCAGTGGGGTACCTCAGGGATCGGTGCTGGGTCCCTTGCTGTTTGTGATCTACATAAATGATTTGGAGGAGAATGTAAAAGGTATGATCAGTAAGTTCGCAGATGACACGAAAATTGGTGGGGTGGTAAATTGCGAGGAGGAAAGCCTCAGGCTACAGGATGATATAAACGGGTTGGTCAGATGGGCAGAAAAGTGGCAAATGGAATTTAACCCTGAAAAGTGCGAGGTGATGCATTTTGGACGGACAAATAAGGCAAGGGAATACACAATGAGTGGTAGGACCCTAGGAAGTACAGAGGGTCAGAGGGACCTTGGTGTACATGTACATAGATCCCTGAAGGCAGCGGAACAGGTAGATAAGGTGGTTAAAAAGGCATATGGGATACTTGCCTTCATTAGCCGAGGCATAGAGTATAAGAGCAGGGAGGTTATGATGGAGCTGTACAAAACGCTGGTAAGGCCACAGCTGGAGTACTGTGTGCAGTTCTGGTCGCCTCACTATAGGAAGGATGTGATTGCTTTGGAGGGGGTGCAGAGAAGATTCACCAGGATGTTACCTGGGATGGAGCGCCTCAGCTATGAAGAAAGACTGAACAGGCTGGGGTTGTTTTCCTTGGAGCAAAGAAGGCTGAGGGGGGACCTGATTGAGGTGTACAAAATGATGAGGGGCATAGATAGGGTAGATAAAGAGGAACTTTTCCCCTTAGTAGGGGGGTCAATAACAAGGGGGCATAGATTCAAGGTAAGGGGCAGGAGGTTTAGAGGGGATTTGAGGAGGAACTTTTTCACCCAGAGGGTGGTTGGAGTCTGGAACTCACTGCCTAAAAGGGTGGTAGAGGAAGGAACCCTCACAACATTCAAGAAGCATTTGGATGAGCACTTGAAATGCCATTGCATACAAGGCTATGGACCAAATGCTGGAAAATGGGATTAGATTGGACAGGGCTTGATGGACGGCACAGACACGATGGGCCGAAGGGCCTCTTTCTGTGCTGTATAACTCTATGACTCTATAATTTATAACAAATATACATTCCTTTAAGGCACAAAAACAGACTGTAAAACTTCTATAGGTATGTAAAAAGGAAAAGATTAGCGAAAGTAAATGTGGATCCCTTACAAGTTGAGACAGGAGAAATTATAATGGGGACTGAGGAAATGGCAGCGAAATTAAACAAATACTTTGGCCGCGATTTTTCCAATGGATACAGCTTGGGAGGGGTCAGCTGGTTTCCGGGTTGCTGTCCCGCCCCCAACTGCATCCAGCCAACGGACGTGATTTTACCTTGATTGGCCTTGTTAAGCCCGCCCTGCAGGCTTGCCGGCCAATTAAGAGGAAGCCGGTCAGATGATGTCATTTGATGATGCGTCATCTGCCGGTTTTCTTAAAGGGACCATGCACAATTTTTCTTTGACAGCTCATTTCTCAGTGTTTGACAGCATTGAGGTGCTGCAAACACTGACAATCACTGTTCACAGGTGAGCTCTTGCACCCAGGCTCGCCAGTGACTCATTCCTTAGGCTAGAACAGATGGCAGCTGCAGGTGAGGTTACAGAAGTGATCTGTCACTGGTGAGAGAGGTTTTCCCAATGAGGTGGGACTAGACAGCCAATTCAAAACCTGTTGCCTACAGAAAAGTGTAAATGCGATTTAAAATGATTTTCCCAACATTTTCTTACCTCTGAAACTTACTAGTGCACCATTGGATCCTTCACACCATTTCTGCAGCTGTCATCAATGCAGAAACATTACAGCAGACTCACAACATGCCACACTTCCCTGGCGTGGTGTCCGGACGTCGGGGAACCCGAGCCAGAAGCGGCAAAATTCAAAAAGTCCCTGTTAACAAGAATCAAGTACCTGTTAATAATCCTGTTCCCGTCGCTAGGTGTCGGATCTATGCACAAATCAGGGACCCAACACTTGGGAAGATTGATTGGAGTCGGGTTGACAGCGGGTTTCCTACCCGCTGTCAATCTTTGCGATTTTGACAGCGGTCCCGCCTCCAATCCCACACTCTGGGGACAGGAAAAATCACGGCCATGGAATCTGTCTTCAAGGAAGAAGACACAAAAAACCTCCCAGAAATAGTGGAGAACCAAGGGTCTAGCGAGAATGAGGAACTGAAAGAAATTAGTATTAGTGAAAAAAAAAGTACTGGAGAAATTAATGGGACTGAAAGCCGATAAATCCCTTGGACCTGATGGCCTACATCCTAGGGTTTTGAAAGAGGTGGCTATAGAGATAGTGGACGCATTGGTTGTCCTCTTCCAAAATTCCATTGATTCTAGAATGGTTCCCATGGATTGGAAGGTAGCAAATATGACCCCACTATTTAAGAAAGGAGGGAGAGAGAAAACGGGGAACTACAGACCAGTTAGCCTGACATCAGTAGTAGGGAAAATGCTAGAATCTATTATTAAGGATGTGGTAACAGGGCATTTAGAAAATAATAATAGGATTGGGCAGAGTCAACACAGATTTATGAAAGGGAAATCACATTTGACGAATCTGTTAGCGTTTTTTGAGGTTGTAACTAGCAGAATAGATAAGGGGGAACCAGTGGATGTGGTGGATTTTCAGAAGGCATTCGATAAGGTGCCACGCAAAAGGTTATTAAACAAAATTAGGGCTCATGGGATTGGGGGTAATATACTAGCATGGATTGAGGATTGGTTAACGGACAGAAAACAGAGAGTAGGAATAAACGGGTACTTTTCGGGTTGGCAGGCTGTAACTAGTGGGGTAGCGCAAGGATCAGTGCTTGGGCCTCAGCTTTTCACAATCTATATCAATGATTTGGATGAGGGGACCAAATGTAATATATCCAAGTTTGCTGCTGATACAAAGCTAGGTGGGAATGTAAGTTGTGAGGAGGATGCAAAGAGGCTTCAAGGGGATATAGACAGGCTAAGTGAGTGGGCAAGAACATGGCAAATGGAATATAATGTGGAGAAATGTGAAGTTATCCACTTTGGTAGGAAAAATAGAAAAGCAGAGTTTTTTAAATGGTGAGAGATTGGGAAATGTTGGTGTTCAGAGGGACCTGGGTGTCCTTGTACACGAATCACTGAAAGTTAACATGCAGGTACAGCAAGTAATTAAGAAAGCAAATGGTATGTTGGCCTTTATTACAAGAGGATTTGAGTATAAGAGTAAAGATGTCTTACTGCAATTATATAGGGCCACACCTGGAGTATTGTGTACAGTTTTGGTCTCCTTACCTAAGGAAGGATATACTTGCCTTGGAGGCGATGCAACGAAGGTTCACCAGACTGATTCCTGGGATGGGGGGATTGTCGTATGAGGAGAGATTGAGTAGACTAGGCCTATATTCTCTAGAGTTTAGAAGAATGAGAGGTGATCTCATTAAAACATACAAAGTTCTTACAGGGCTTGACAGGGTAGATGCAAGGAGGATGTTTCGCCTGGCTGGGGAGTCTAGAACCAGGGGTCACCCTCTCAGAATAAAGGGTCGGCCATTTAGGACTGAGATGAGGAGAAATTTCTTCACTCAGAAGGTGGTGAATCTTTGGAATTCTCTATCCCAGAGGGCTGTGGAGGCTCAGTCGTTGAGTATATTCAAGTCAGAGATCGATAGATTTTTGGATTATAAGGGAATCAAGTGATGTAGGGATAGTGCAGGAAAGTGGAGTTGAGGTCAAAGGTCAGCCATGATCTTATTGAATGGCGGAGCAGGCTCGAGGGGCCGAATGGCCTACTCCTGCTCCTATTTCTTATGTTCTTATGTTAACTATATCGGTGAAAAGAGAATTAAAAGCAAGGTATGACCGTGAGAGGAGAGGACATTGAAGATTAGATTGGACAGGGGAATGAGGGAAAAGGGGTTGAAGCTATAAAGGAACAGGATGGGTAAATGTGATTAGGACTGTTTGTTTGCTTAGAGGTTAAACACCAGTACAGACTGATTGGGCCAAATGGCCTGTTTCTGTGTTGTAACTTTTGTGTATTATGTGTAAGATCATCACCAAAAGAATGAAGGGAGAGGTTGGAAGAATGTTTTTTATGCAGGGGCTGTTAGGACATGGAATGCCCAACCAGAAACTGTTGCTTCCTTGCACGTTTGTATTGATATTTGAGCTGTGTATATAACAGGTGCGGTGCAGAGTCTGCAGGTCGAATGTCGCAATCTGGCTCAAGAGTGTCGAGTTCTTCAGGACGATAACAAACAGCTGAGGGAAAGACTGCAACAGGTGGAACAGCATACCCGCAGGTAGGAGAGCTCCAATATAATATGTGTACTAGCGTACTGACATGCACTTGCACACACTCACTCACACACTCATACTCACACTCACTCATTCACACTCACTCATACTCACTGTGATATCCGAGTGGTAAGGTCAGAAACTGAGAGAAGCGAGATATTAGGAACAAACCCAACTGTTTATTTACACGGTGTAGCAGAGGAACATATCTCTTACAAGCTGGAAGCCAGGCACATAATTCTTACTGCACGAGCCAAGATGGAGGATGAACCTCTGAGTCATACCCATAATGCAATGCCACATTACCATATAAACTGGTGTACCAGGACATTGAATACATGACCCATTACCTTAAATACTGGTGAATGTGAACCCTTAATATTTGGCTCCATCTGGTGGATAACTTAAACATTACATCCCAGATTACGATACTCACACACACTCACTCATACATACTCACACTCACTCACACACACTCACTCACTGACACATTCACACACACCCACACTCACATAAGCACCAGCGTACGGACATGCACTAGCACACACTCACACTCACTCTTACACAGACACTCACTCATACTCACACATTCACACTCACTCACACATTTACACACACTCACTCACTCACTCACTGTAGTGGGAGCTTTACTCTGTATCTAACCCATGCTGTACCTGCCCTGCGAGTGATTAATGGGGCAGTTTAGAGGGAGCTTTACTCTGTATCTAACCCCAGTCTAGATGACCACAAAGATTCATAGTCACTTTAGGTAATGAGTAATTTTTAAAGGGCTCAGGAGGTTCTGGAGGGGTTGATCAGATGCAGATTGTTCAGATTCCCGTCTATTTTTTATAGATCGGTTGAAGGATTTAAAGCAGATGCTCTGAGGACTGAAAACCGACGGCAGCAGCAAGGTATAGAGGCCAAGAGCCTGCCCAGGAAAGCTAGCAGCAAAGGGCCAAGAGAAGCGGGCCTAAGGTGGCAGGAGGACCCGAGCCCCACACAGAAGGAACAACTGTGGAAAGATCAGGCGAAATCGTGTGATAAAATAGCCCCATGTGACCGAGCTTTTGCAAGGGAGCAGCTTGAAGATGGGTGGATAGTCAGAGGACAGCAGATCCCTGAGGATGGAAGCAGGGGAGATGGTGTGACATCCACACCGGACCAGAAAGCGGAAAGCACCGAGCTTGGTCCTAGAGGCCCACAGAGGCAAGAAGAGAGAGGTCTGATTGATGAATTGGATCTGAGACACCGACTGCTGCAGGCGGAAGAGAAGGCTCTGTCAGTACAACATGAGGTAACAGCAACATAGGACTCAGGAACAACAGTTAGTAATTGTCTCCAACTCTACGCACAGAGCAAAATATTCCCAATGGAATTTGTGAAGCACATTTTTCTTTGGAGTAAGGGAAGGGGAGCAGTATAATTGGATATTATTGAAATGTTACTGAAATATTGGGAGGTGTAAACCAGAGCTGCTGCATTCTGGGGGGGAATGGCTCTCTCTGCATTCTCTGACAGGTCTGTCGAGACACCAATCGCTGCCTCCTTAACAGCAGCAACCATAACTGCCTCATCTTCCTTTCTCGCCCAGCGCGCTCACTAGGACCTAAGCTCATCAACCTCCAACACATCCCACTCACCACTGCTCCCCTAGACTCTGCGAGCAGATTCGCAACTATCCCCCATCTCCGCATTCCCCTTCAGTTTACTCATGAAAGGGCCCTTGCCACGCATGACCTTATTGTAGCTAACTGTATTAACATCCTCTCTGACCGTAACTGGCCCTTAGTGAAGCACCTGGCTATACTTTCCACCACCTGCCCTGACCACCCCCCATTGTGACGGCGTGGCCCTTATTACCAAGTTACACCTTGGTTTCTCCCCCTACTCCTATGGCACATTCTCCTTCTTTCAGTGTCTCACTTTGTTCCACCACTTACTTCTCCTTTAAAATCCACCCACCACCCTCAGCTGAACATTTCACCAAGATATCATTCATTCTTTCTCCCCTCACTTGCTTTGAGTGACTCATCTTCATTGTTTTCAATCTACATCTCAGCTCATCTTGCCCTCTCTCCTCGGAGTTCACTGCCCTCCTGTCCTCCCTCCATATAAATTCCTATTCATGGCGACCCCTTGACTTTTCTATCTCTCATTGCTTTTCTGCTGCTGCGGTCTTGATCGCTGATAAGGCCGTCTCCAACTACAACCTTGGATCCATCACTGCTCAGATTCCCCACCCCCTTCCAACCCCACTTCCATCTGCATCTGCCCAGTACAGCCTCCATGTTTGCAAACTTGAGCATAGTTGATGCACAACTGGTTTAGTCATCCATCACCAGGTCTGTCTGGACCACATCAAGCATTGCCAAAACCGTCCACATCTCTAAGATCATCGAAAGCCAACGATAACCTTGGTTCCTTTTCTCTACCACCTATTGTCTCCTTAGACCCCTCTCCATGCCACCCCCCACCACCCCGCCACCCCCATGCTCTCACTTTAACAAAAAGTGCGGGGAGCTCATGGATTTCTTCATCACGATGGCCCAGAAATTCGGGTCGGAGGCTTCCTGCGGGTGCAAGCCCCCGACCTGCACTTACCTAGCGCGCCGGCTGTTGAGCTGTGGGCCGGCGTGGGATTCCGATCCTGGGCCTTCTCCAACTGCCGTCGCGCAGTGCTTGCGTATCCCAGGGGCGCAGTTTGTTCGAAGCGTCCCCTGGGATCACGTGGGCCATGGAGAGCCAATGGTAGCAGGGAATGCTTCATTCATAAATTTGACAGGAAGAGCTGTCAAACCTATAAATACTATAAGCCCCAAAACATCACTAAAACTTCAAATAAATTTTTTAAAAATCACATTTTTAAAATAACTATAAATTACATGAAATAACTATTTTAAACAATAATTTAAATTTTTGAAAAAGTGAATTACATTTTCTAACGGGGCTAAAAATAAGCTTACCTTTCTTTAAAGTATTTAAAAATAATAAACCTGTGGAATTTTTTTTTAAATTTTAATTAATTCACCACTTACCTTGTTAAAAGCAGGCCTTGTGCCTGCTTTTTAAAAGTGTAACTGCTGGAGACTTACCCTCCTGGAGAACCCTGCAAAAAAAACGTAAGTTCGATGCGCACGCGCTGCCTCTCCGGCGCACGCGTTCTGACGCAATAAAACTCACTACGCACTCGGTTTGAGTATAAAGCAAGGCTTTAATCAACTTGTTTCAAAACATGGAGGTCTAGTTGTACTTCACTAGTTCCTGTCTTACAAAATGTCCCTGAGCAAGCTGGGCCCACGCCCAGGTATTTATACTCCTTGGACGGCGCCACCAGCTGGCTGTCCAGTGTTATTTCATGAGTCGTTTCTTCATGATGATGAGATTTATAACACGTTCCACCTGTCATCCCCTTCTTTCAAGGAAACGGAAGTTCCGGTTTCCCGCGCATGCGCAGTGCATGCACAAAACCGGCACTTTCGTTGGGCCTACACGTGAGTACCCAGCGCATACTCACGTGTGGGGACCCGAATTTCTGGGCCATTGACTGAGACCATCTGTTCAGCTGTCTCTACTTCCCTCCCTCCCTTCCATTTCCTCATCTACATCTGAAGACATGGGGACAGTTTACACATGTACGCTGATGACACGCAGTTCTGCGTCTTCACCCCTTCAATGCCTGTGCTGTCAGACTGCTTCTTCGACATCCAGTCTTGGATGAGCTGCAATTTCTTCCAGCCAAACATGTGTAAGACCAAAGACATCGATCTCCCCTCCACTGTCTCCATCAAACTCCTCTCCACTGTCAGCAACGATCTCCCTCCACTGTCTCCACCGATCTCCCTCCACTGTCTCCATCGATCTCCCTCCACTGTCGGCATCGATCTCCCTCCACTGTCAGCATCGATCTCCCTCCACTGTCTCCATCGATCTCCCTCCACTGTCAGCAACGATCTCCCTCCACTGTCTCCACCGATCTCCCTCCAGTGTCTCCATCGATCTCCCTCCACTGTCGGCATCGATCTCCCTCCACTGTCAGCATCGATCTCCCTCCACTGTCTCCATCGATCTCCCTCCACTGTCTCCATCGACCTCCCTCCACTGTCTCCATCGACCTCCCTCCACTGTCTCCATCGATCTCCCTCCACTGTCTCCATCGATCTCCCTCCACCGTCTCCATCGATCTCCCTCCACCGTCTCCATCGATCTCCCTCCACCGTCTCCATCGATCTCCCTCCACTGTCTCCATCGATCTCCCTCCACTGTCTCCATCGATCTCCCTCCACTGTCTCCATCGACCTCCCTCCACTGTCTCCATCGATCTCCCTCCACTGTCTCCATTGATCTCCCTCCAGTGTCTCCATCGACCTCCCTCCACTGTCTCCATCGATCTCCCTCCACTGTCTCCATCGATCTCCCTCCACTGACTCCATCGATCTCCCTCCACTGTCTCCATCGACCTCCCTCCACTGTCTCCATCGACCTCCCTCCACTGTCTCCATCGACCTCCCTCCACTGACTCCATCGATCTCCCTCCACTGACTCCATCGACCTCCCTCCACTGTCTCCATCGATCTCCCTCCACTGACTCCATCGATCTCCCTCCACTGTCTCCATCGACCTCCCTCCACTGTCTCCATCGACCTCCCTCCACTGTCTCCATCGATCTCCCTCCACTGTCTCCATCGATCTCCCTCCACTGTTTCCATCGATCTCCCTCCACTGTCTCCATCGACCTCCCTCCACTGTCTCCATCGATCTCCCTCCACTGTCTCCATCGACCTCCCTCCACTGCCTCCATCGACCTCCCTCCACTGTCGGCATCGATCTCCCTCCACTGTCTCCATCGATCTCCCTCCACTGTCTCCATCGATCTCCCTCCACTGTCTCCATCGACCTCCCTCCAGTGTCTCCATCGATCTCCCTCCACTGTCTCCATCGACCTCCCTCCACTGTCTCCATCGATCTCCCTCCACTGTCTCCATCGATCTCCCTCCACTGTCTCCATCGATCTCCCTCCACTGTCTCCATCGATCTCCCTCCACTGTCTCCATCGATCTCCCTCCAGTGTCAGCATCGATCTCCCTCCACTGTCTCCATCGATCTCCCTCCACTGTCTCCATCGATCTCCCTCCACTGTCTCCATCGATCTCCCTCCACTGTCTCCATCGATCTCCCTCCACTGTCTCCATCGATCTCCCTCCACTGTCTCCATCGACCTCCCTCCACTGTCTCCATCGATCTCCCTCCACTGTCTCCATCGATCTCCCTCCACTGTCTCCATCGATCTCCCCTCCACTGTCTCCATCGATCTCCCTCCGCTGTCTCCATCGATCTCCCTCCAGTGTCTCCATCGATCTCCCTCCAGTGTCTCCATCGATCTCCCTCCACTGTCTCCATCGATCTCCCTCCACTGTCTCCATCGATCTCCCTCCACTGTCTCCATCGATCTCCCTCCACTGTCTCCATCGACCTCCCTCCACTGTCTCCATCGATCTCCCTCCACTGTCTCCATCGACCTCCCTCCACTGTCTCCATCGACCTCCCTCCACTGTCTCCATCGACCTCCCTCCACTGTCTCCATCGACCTCCCTCCACTGTCTCCATCGACCTCCCTCCACTGTCTCCATCGACCTCCCTCCACTGTCTCCATCGACCTCCCTCCACTGCCTCCATCGACCTCCCTCCACTGTCGGCATCGATCTCCCTCCACTGTCTCCATCGATCTCCCTCCACTGTCTCCATCGATCTCCCTCCACTGTCTCCATCGATCTCCCTCCAGTGTCTCCATCGATCTCCTTCCACTGTCTCCATCGATCTCCCTCCACTGTCTCCATCGACCTCCCTCCACTGTCTCCATCGACCTCCCTCCACTGTCTCCATCGACCTCCCTCCACTGTCTCCATCGACCTCCCTCCACTGTCTCCATCGATCTCCCTCCACTGTCTCCATCGATCTCCCTCCACTGTCTCCATCGATCTCCCTCCACTGTCTCCATCGATCTCCCTCCACTGTCTCCATCGATCTCCCCTCCACTGTCTCCATCGATCTCCCTCCACTGTCTCCATCGACCTCCCTCCAGTGTCTCCATCGATCTCCCTCCACTGTCTCCATCGATCTCCCTCCACTGTCTCCATCGATCTCCCTCCACTGTCTCCATCGATCTCCCTCCACTGTCTCCATCGATCTCCCTCCAGTGTCTCCATCGATCTCCCTCCACTGTCTCCATCGATCTCCCTCCACTGTCTCCATCGATCTCCCTCCACTGTCTCCATCGATCTCCCTCCACTGTCTCCATCGATCTCCCTCCAGTGTCTCCATCGATCTCCCTCCACTGTCTCCATCGATCTCCCTCCACTGTCTCCATCGATCTCCCTCCACTGTCTCCATCGATCTCCCTCCACCGTCTCCATCGACCTCCTTCCACTGTCTCCATCGATCTCCCTCCACTGTCTCCATCGATCTCCCTCCACTGTCTCCATCGATCTCCCTCCACTGTCTCCATCGACCTCCTTCCACTGTCTCCATCGACCTCCCTCCACTGTCTCCATCGACCTCCCTCCACTGTCTCCATCGACCTCCCTCCACTGTCTCCATCGACCTCACTCCGCTGTCTCCATCGACCTCCTCAGCCCATTTGCTGCTGAAACCCTCATCCATGCCCTGTCATCTTCAGGCGCAACTATTCCAACTCTCTCCCATAATCTACCTTCTGTAAACTTCACCTCATTCACACTCTGCTCCAGTATCCTATCCCACACCAAGGCCCGCTCATCCATAACATCTGTTCTCAGTTTAAAATTCTGATCATCTGTTTAAATCTCTCCATGGACTCAAGCTTCACTATCTCTGTAACATCCTCCAGCCCTACAACCCTCTCTGTTCCTCAGATGGTCTGTCACACTCTGGAACTGCCTCCCTAAATCCTTTGCCGCTCCATCTCCGTCTCCTCCTTTATGATCCCCATTATAAAGCTTTTGGTACCTTCTCCTAATCCTTCCTTTATTCTTTGACTTGCCATTCATTTTTCTTGCTCCTCTGTCAAGCACATTGGAAATATTTCTTTGTTAGAGGCACTGTATAAATGCTTGTTGCTGTTGCTGCTGTGTTCAGGGAATGTGTAAAGGGGCTGTGCACTTGGTCTGTGAGAGGAGTGGGTCTGTGCACTGGGTCTGTGTACAGGGTCTGTGTATTGGGTCGGTGCGAGGAATGGGTCTGTGTACACTGTCTGTGTACTGGGTCTGTGCGAGGAGTGGGTCTGTGTACAGAATCTGTGTACTAGATCTGTGCAAGGAATGGGTCTGTGTACAGGGTCTGTGTACTAGATCTGTGCGAGGAATGGGTCTGTGTACAGGGTCTGTGTACTGGGTCTGTGCGAGGAATGGGTCTGTGTACAGGGTCTGTGTACTGTGTCGGTGCGAGGAATGGGTCTGTGTACAGGGTCTGTGTACTGGGTCTGTGTACAGGGTCTGTGTACTGGGTCTGTGTACTGGGTCTGTGTACTGGGTCTGTGTACAGGGTCTGTGTACAGGGTCTGTGTACTGAGTCTGTGTACAGGGTCTGTGTACTGGGTCTGTGTACTGGGTCTGTGTACAGGGTCTGTGTACTGGGTCTGTGTACTGGGTCTGTGCGAGGAATGTGTCTGTACTGGGTGTGTGTACAGGGTCTGTGCGAGGAATGAGTCTGTGTACAGGGTCTGTGTACTGGGTCTGTGCGAGGAATGGGTCTGTGTACTGGATCTCTGTACTGGGTCTGTGTACAGGGTCTGTGCGAGGAATGGGTCTGTGTACAGGGTCTGCGTACTGGGTCTGTGCGAGGAAAGGGTCTGTGTACAGGGTCTGTGTACTGGGACTGTGTACAGGGTCTCTGTACTGGGTCTGTGTACTAGATCTGTGCGAGGAATGGGTCTGTGTACTGGGTCTGTGCGAGGAATGGGTCTGTGTACAGGGTCTGTGTACAGGGTCTGTGAACAGGATCTGTGAACAGGGCCTGTGTACACAGTCTGTACTGGGTCTGTGTACTGGGTCTGTGTACTGGGTCTGTGTACTGGGTCTGTGTACAGGGTCTGTGTACAGGGTCTGTGTACTGGGTCTGTGTACAGGGTCTGTGTACAGGGTCTGTGTACAGGGTCTGTGTACTGGGTCTGTGTACTGGGTCTGTGTACTGGGTCTGTGTACTGGGTCTGTGTACAGGGTCTGTGTACAGGGTCTGTGAACAGGATCTGTGAACAGGGCCTGTGTACACAGTCTGTACTGGGTCTGTGTACTGGGTCTGTGTACAGGGTCTGTGTACTGGGTCTGTGTACAGGGTCTGTGTACTGGGTCTGTGTACAGGGTCTGTGTACAGGGTCTGTGTACTGGGTCTGTGTACTGGGTCTGTGTACTGGGTCTGTGTACAGGGTCTGTGTACTGGGTCTGTGCGAGGAATGGGTCTGTGTACAGGGTCTGTGTGCTGGGCCTGTGCGAGGAATGGGTCTGTGTACTGGGTCTGCGTACTGGGTCTGCGTACTGGGTCTCTCTACTGGGTCTGTGTACTGGGTCTGTGTACTGGGTCTGTGTACTGGGTCTGTGTACAGGGTCTGTGTACAGCATCTGTGTACTGGGTCTCTGTACTGGGTCTGTGTACTGGGTCTGTGTACTGGGTCTGTGTGCAGGGTCTGTGTGCAGGGTCTGTGTACTGGGTCTGTGTACAGGGTCTGTGTACAGGGTCTGTGTACAGGGTCTGTGTACTGGGTCTGTGTACAGGGTCTGTGTACAGGGTCTGTGTACTGGGTCTGTGTACTGGGTCTCTGTACTGGGTCTGTGTACTGGGTCTGTGTACTGGGTCTCTGCACTGGGTCTCTGCACTGGGTCTCTGTACTGGGTCTGTGTACAGGGCCTGTGTGCAGGGTCTGTGTACTGGGTCCCTGTACTGGGTCTGTGTGCAGGGTCTGTGTACTGGGTCTGTGTACAGGGTCTGTGTACAGGGTCTGTGCGAGGAATGGGTCGGTGTACAGGGTCTGGGTACTAGGTCTGTGTGAGGAATGGGTCTGTGTACTGGGTCTGCGTACTGGGTCTCTGTACAGGGTCTCTCTACTGGGTCTGTGTACAGGGTCTGTGTGCAGGGTCTGTGTGCAGGGTCTGTGTGCAGGATCTGTGTACAGGGTCTGTGTACTGGGTCTGTGTACTGGGTCTGTGTACTGGGTCTGTGTACAGGGTCTGTGTGCAGGATCTGTGTACAGGGTCTGTGTACTGGGTCTGTGTACAGGGTCTGTGTACTGGGTCTGTGTGCTGGGTCTGTGTGCAGGGTCTGTGTGCTGGGTCTGTGTACAGGGTCTGTGTACAGGGTCTGTGCGAGGAATGGGTCGGTGTACAGGGTCTGTGTACTAGGTCTGTGAGGAATGGGTCTGTGTACTGGGTCTGCGTACTGGGTCTCTGTACAGGGTCTCTCTACTGGGTCTGTGTACAGGGTCTGTGTACTGGGTCTGTGTACAGGGTCTGTGTACAGGGTCTGTGTACTGGATCTCTACTGGGTCTGTGTGAGGAATGGGTCTGTGTACTGGGTCTGTGCGAGGAATGGGTCTGTGTGCTGGGTCTGTGTACAGGGTCTGTGTGAGGAATATGTCTGTGTGCAGGGTCTGTGTACTGGGTCTGTGCGAGGAATGGGTCTGTGTACCGGGAACATAGGAACAGGAGTAGGCCATTTAGACCCTTGAGCCTGTTCCGCCATTCAATGAGATCATGGCTGATCTACGACCTAACTCCATATACCTGCCTTTGCACCATATTCCTTAATACCGTTGGTTAACAAAAATCTATCAATCTCAGTTTTAAAATTAACAATTAATCTAGCATCAATTGCTGTTTACGGAAGAGAGTTCCAAACCTCTACTAGCCTTTGTGTGTAGAAGTGTTTCCTAATTTCACTCCTGAAAGGTCTGGCTCTAATTTTTAGATGTCCCCTAGTCCTGGACTCCCCAACCAGCGGAAATAGTTTCTCTATCTACTCTATCTGTTTCCCTTAATATCTTGAAAACTTTGATTAAATCACCCCTTAACCTTCTAAATTCTAGGGAATACAGCCCTAATTTGTGCAATCTCTCCTCGTAATTTAATCCTTGGAGTTCAGGTATCATTCTGGTAAACCTACGCTGCACTCTCTCCAAGGCCAGTATATCCTTCCTAAGGTGTGGTGCCCAGAACTGCTCTCAGTACTCCAGGTGTGGTCTGACCAGGGCTTTGTATAGCTGCAGCATAACTTTTGGAGACCAAACGCAGATTGGGTGACCGCTTTGTGGAACACCTCCGTTCAGTCCGTAAGGGGGACCCCGAGCTTCCGGTCGCCTGTCATTTTAATTCTCCGCCCCATTCCCACTCGGACCTCACCGTCTGCGGCCTCTTGCATTGTTTCATGGAAGCTCACCATAAACTCGAGGAACAGCACCTCATCTTCCGATTAGGCACTTTACGGCCTTCCGGACTCAATATCAAGTTCAACAATTTCAGATCATAACCTCGGCCCCTATTACATTTTTACCTATATTTTTTATCCACACCTTTGTTTTAGATCTTCCCCCCCCTTTCTCTTTCTCCCACATGTCAGCTGTCTCCCATTCTGCCAGCACATTTCACACCTAATCTAGAGCCGTCTTTTGTCTCCACTAGTCCTATCACCATCTTGTCTCGTTTTGAATACCTCTTAATGTCGCTTCACTTCTCTTTTGTTCTCTCCCAGCCCCCATACTGGCCTTTTAATCTATTTCATTCCCTGTGCCTCTTTAGTCTTGATAAAGGGTTTTGACCCGAAACGTTGACTCTATTTTCTCTCCACGGATGTTGCCTGGCCTGCTGAGTTTTTCCAGCATTTTCTGTTGTTATTTCGGATTTCCAGCATCTGCAGTATTTTGCTATCATAACTTCTACCCCCCCTGTATTCTAGTCCTCTAGATATAAAGGCCAGCATTCCATTAGCCTTTTTGATTATTGTCTGTACCTGCTCATGACATTTTAATGATCTATGTACCTGGACCCCCAAGTCTCTTTGGACCTCCACTGTTTTTAGCCTTTCACCATTTAGAAAGTACCCTGTTCAATCCTTTTTAGGTCCAAAGTGAATGACCTCACATTTGCCTACATTGAATCTATTTGCCACATGTTTGCCCATTCACTTAATCTATTAATATCCCTTTGTAATTTTATGCTTCCATCTACACTGAGTACAATGCCGCCTGTCTTTGTGTCATCGGCAAATTTGGAGATGTGGCTTTCTATCCCATCATCTAAGTCATGAATAAATATGATGAATAGTTGAGGCCCCAACACAGATCCCTGCAGGACACCACACCACACCATTCGTCACATCCTGCCAATTAGAGTAACTACCCATTATCCCTACTCACTGTCTCCTGCCGCTCAGCCAATTTCCCAACCAGCTCAATAATTTGCCTTCAATTCCATGGGCTTCAACATTAGTTAACAGTCTCTTATGAGAGACTTTATCAAATGCCTTCTGGAAATCCATATAAATAATATCCATAGACATTCCCCTGTCCACTACTTTAGTCACCTCTTCAAAAAATTCAATCAGGTTTGTTAGGCATGACCTACCTTTCACAAATCCATGCTGGCTCTCTCTGATCAGCTGAAAAATTTCAAGGTGTTCAGTCACCCTGTCCTTAATTATAGACTCTAGTAATTTCCCGACAACAGATGTTAGGCTAAGATGCTAGGGGCTGTGGTCGGAGTAGGTTTGTGTACAGGGTCTGTGTGGTGGGTCTGTACGAGGAGTGGGTCTGTGTGCAGGGTCTGTGGTCGGAGTGGGTTTGTGTACAGGGTCTGTGTGGTGGGTCTGTACGAGGAGTGGGTCTGTGTGCAGGGTCTGTGGTCGGAGTGGGTTTGTGTACAGGGTCTGTGTGGTGGGTCTGTACGAGGAGTGGGTCTGTGTGCAGGGTCTGTGGTCGGAGTGGGTTTGTGTACAGGGTCTGTGTGGTGGGTCTGTACGAGGAGTGGGTCTGTGTGCAGGGTCTGTGGGTGGAGTGGGTCTGTGTGCATGGTCTGTACGAGGAGTGGGTCTGTGTGGTGGGTCTGTACGAGGAGTGGGTCCGTGTGCAGGGTCTGTGGGTGGAGTGGGTCTGAGTACAAGGGCTGTGTACAGGATCTGTGTGGCGGGGTTCCTGTCTGTGTCTGTGTGGTGGGGTTCCTGTCTGTCTGCAGGGTGAGGATCCTGTCTGTCTGCGTGGTGAGGTTCCTGTCTGTCTGTGTGGTGGGGTTCCTGTCTGTCTCTGTGGTGAGGTTCCTGTCTGTCTGTGTGGTGAGATTCCTGTCTGTCTGCGGGGTGAGGTTCCTGTCTGTCGGTGTGGTGGGGTTCCTGTCTGTCTGTGTGGTGGGGTTCCTGTCTGTCGGTGTGGTGGGGTTCCTGTCTGTCTGTGTGGTGGGGTTCCTGTCTGTCTGTGTGGTGAGATTCCTGTCTGTCTGCAGGGTGAGGATCCTGTCTGTCTGCGGGGTGGGGTTCCTGTCTGTCTGTGTGGTGAGGTTCCTGTCTGTCTGCGGGGTGGGGTTCCTGTCTGTCTGCGGGGCGGGGTTCCTGTCTGTCTGTGTGGTGAGGTTCCTGTCTGTCTGCGGGGTGCGGTTCCTGTCTGTCTCTGTGGTGGGGTTCCTGTCTGTCTGCGTCTGTGTGGTGAGGTTCCTGTCTGTCTGCGGGGTAAGGTTCCTGTCTGTCTGCGGGGTGGGGTTCCTGTCTGTCTGCGGGGTGAGATTCCTGTCTGTCTGCGGGGTGAGGTTCCTGTCTGTCTGCGGGGTGAGGTTCCTGTCTGTCTGCGGGGTGGGGTGCCTGCCTGTCTGCGGGGTGGGGTTCCTGTCTGTCTGCGAGGTGGGGTTCCTGTCTGTCTGCGGGGTGAGGTTCCTGTCTGTCTGCGGGGTGGGGTTCCTGCCTGTCTGCGGGGTGGGGTTCCTGTCTGTCTGCGGGGTGAGGTTCCTGTCTGTCTGCGGGGTGGGGTTCCTGCCTGTCTGCGTGGTGGGGTTCCTGTCTGTCTGCGGGGTGGGGTTCCTGTCTGTCTGCGGGGTGGGGTTCCTGTCTGTCTGCGGGGTGCGGTTCCTGTCTGTCTGAGGGGTGGGGTTCCTGCCTGTCTGCGTGGTGGGGTTCCTGTCTGTCTGCGGGGTGGGGTTCCTGTCTGTCTGCGGGGTGGGGTTCCTGTCTGTCTGCGGGGTGGGGTTCCTGTCTGTCTGCGGGGTGGGGTTCCTGTCTGTCTGCGGGGTGGGGTTCCTGTCTGTCTGCGGGGTGGGGTTCCTGTCTGTCTGCGGGGTGGGGTTCCTGTCTGTCTGCGGGGTGGGGTTCCTGTCTGTCTGTGTGGTGGGGTTCCTGTCTCTGTCTGCGGGGTGAGGTTCCTGTCTGTCTGCGGGGTGAGGTTCCTGTCTGTCTGTGTGGTGAGGTTCCTGTCTCTGTCTGCGGGGTGAGGTTCCTGCCTGTCTGCGGGGTGAGGTTCCTGTCTGTCTGAGGGGTGGGGTTCCTGTCTGTCTGCGGGGTGGGGTTCCTATCTGTCTGCGGGGTGAGGTTCCTGTCTGTCTGTGGGGTGAGGTTCCTGTCTGTCTGCGGGGTGAGGTTCCTCTCTGTCTGTGTGGTGGGGTTCCTATCTGTCTGCGGGGCGAGGTTCGTGTCTGTCTGCGGGGTGGGGTCCTGTCTGTCTGCGGGGTGGGGTCCTGTCTGTCTGCGGGGTGAGGTTCCTGTCTGTCTGTGTGGTGGGGTTCCTGTCTGTCTGTGGAGTGGGGCTCCTGTCTGTCTGCGGGGTGAGGTTCCTGTCTGTCTGCGGGGTGGGGTTCCTGTCTGTCTGCGGGGTGAGGTTCCTGTCTGTCTGTGGAGTGGGGTTCCTGTCTGTCTGCGGGGTGGGGTTCCTGTCTGTCTGCGGGGTGGGGTTCCTGTCTGTCTGTGGAGTGGGGTTCCTGTCTGTCTGCGGGGTGGGGTTCCTGTCTGTCTGCGGGGTGAGGTTCCTGTCTGTCTCTGTGGTGAGGTTCCTGTCTGTCTGCGGGGTGGGGTTCCTGTCTGTCTGCGGGGTGAGGTTCCTGTCTGTCTGCGGGGTGGGGTTCCTGTCTGTCTGCGGTGTGGGTTTCCTGTCTGTCTGCGGGGTGGGGTTCCTGTCTGTCTGCGGGGTGGGGTTCCTGTCTGTCTGCGGGGTGAGGTTCCTGTCTGTCTGCGTGGTGGGGTTCCTGTCTGTCTGCGGGGTGGGGTTCCTGTCTGTCTGCGGGGTGGGGTTCCTGTCTGTCTGCGGGGTGAGGTTCCTGTCTGTCTGCGTGGTGGGGTTCCTGTCTGTCTGCGGGGTGGGGTTCCTCTCTGTCTGCGGGGTGAGGTTCCTGTCTGTCTGTGTGGTGGGGTTCCTGTCTGTCTGCGGGGTGAGGTTCCTGTCTGTCTGTGTGGTGGGGTTCCTGCCTGTCTGCGGGGTGGGGTTCCTGTCTGTCTGCGGGGTGGGGTTCCTGTCTGTCTGCGGGGTGGGGTTCCTGTCTGTCTGCGGGGTGGGGTTCCTATCTGTCTGCGGGGTGGGGTTCTTGTCTGTCTGCGGGGTGGGGTTCCTGTCTGTCTGCGGGGTGAGGTTCCTGTCTGTCTGCGGGGTGGGGTTCCTGTCTGTCTGCGGGGTGAGGTTCCTGTCTGTCTGCGGGGTGGGGTTCCTGTCTGTCTGCGGGGTGAGGTTCTTGTCTGCCTGCGGGGTGGGGTTCCTGTCTGTCTGCGGGGTGAGGTTCCTGTCTGTCTGCGGGGTGGGGTTCCTGTCTGTCTGCAGGGTGGGGTTCCTGTCTGTCTGCGGGGTGAGGTTCTTGTCTGCCTGCGGGGTGGGGTTCCTGTCTGTCTGCGGGGTGGGGTTCCTGTTTGTCTGCGGGGTGAGGTTCCTGTCTGTCTGCGGGGTGAGGTTCCTGTCTGTCTGCGGGGTGGGATTCCTGTCTGTCTGCGGGGTGGGGTTCCTGTCTGTCTGCGGGGTGGGGTTCCTGTCTGTCTGCGGGGTGAGGTTCCTGTCTGTCTGTGTGGTTGGGTTCCTGTCTGTCTGTGTGGTGGGGTTCCTGTCTGTCTGTGTGGTGGGGTTCCTGTCTGTCTGCGGGGTGGGTTTCCTGTCTGTCTGCGGGGTGGGGTTCCTGCCTGTCTGTGTGGTGGGGTTCCTGTCTGTCTGCGGGGTGAGGTTCCTGTCTGTCTGTGTGGTGGGGTTCCTTTCTGCCTGTGTGGTGGGGTTCCTTTCTGCCTGTGTGGTGGGGTTCCCGTCTGTCTGTGTGGTGGGGTTCCTTTCTGTCTGCGGGGTGGGGTTCCTGTCTGTCTGCGGGGTGGGGTTCCTGTCTGTCTGCAGGGTGAGGATCCTGTCTGTCTGCGTGGTGAGGTTCCTGTCTGTCTGTGTGGTGGGGTTCCTGTCTGTCTCTGTGGTGAGGTTCCTGTCTGTCTGTGTGGTGAGATTCCTGTCTGTCTGCGGGGTGAGGTTCCTGTCTGTCGGTGTGGTGGGGTTCCTGTCTGTCTGTGTGGTGGGGTTCCTGTCTGTCTGCGGGGTGAGGTTCCTGTCTGTCGGTGTGGTGGGGTTCCTGTCTGTCTGTGTGGTGGGGTTCCTGTCTGTCTGTGTGGTGAGATTCCTGTCTGTCTGCAGGGTGAGGATCCTGTCTGTCTGCGGGGTGGGGTTCCTGTCTGTCTGTGTGGTGAGGTTCCTGTCTGTCTGTGTGGTGAGGTTCCTGTCTGTCTGCGGGGTGCGGTTCCTGTCTGTCTCTGTGGTGGGGTTCCTGTCTGTCTGCGTCTGTGTGGTGAGGTTCCTGTCTGTCTGCGGGGTAAGGTTCCTGTCTGTCTGCGGGGTGGGGTTCCTGTCTGTCTGCGGGGTGAGATTCCTGTCTGTCTGCGGGGTGAGGTTCCTGTCTGTCTGCGGGGTGAGGTTCCTGTCTGTCTGCGGGGTGGGGTGCCTGCCTGTCTGCGGGGTGGGGTTCCTGTCTGTCTGCGAGGTGGGGTTCCTGTCTGTCTGCGGGGTGAGGTTCCTGTCTGTCTGCGGGGTGGGGTTCCTGCCTGTCTGCGGGGTGGGGTTCCTGTCTGTCTGCGGGGTGAGGTTCCTGTCTGTCTGCGGGGTGGGGTTCCTGCCTGTCTGCGGGGTGGGGTTCCTGCCTGTCTGCGTGGTGGGGTTCCTGTCTGTCTGCGGGGTGGGGTTCCTGTCTGTCTGCGGGGTGGGGTTCCTGTCTGTCTGCGGGGTGCGGTTCCTGTCTGTCTGAGGGGTGGGGTTCCTGCCTGTCTGCGTGGTGGGGTTCCTGTGTGTCTGCGGGGTGGGGTTCCTGTCTGTCTGCGGGGTGGGGTTCCTGTCTGTCTGCGGGGTGGGGTTCCTGTCTGTCTGCGGGGTGGGGTTCCTGTCTGTCTGCGGGGTGGGGTTCCTGTCTGTCTGCGGGGTGGGGTTCCTGTCTGTCTGCGGGGTGGGGTTCCTGTCTGTCTGCGGGATGAGGTTCCTGTCTGTCTGCGGGGTGGGGTTCCTGTCTGTCTGTGTGGTGGGGTTCCTGTCTGTCTGCGGGGTGAGGTTCCTGTCTGTCTGCGGGGTGGGGTTCCTGTCTGTCTGCGTGGTGGGGTTCCTGTCTGTCTGCGGGGTGGGGTTCCTGTCTGTCTGCGGGGTGGGGTTCCTGTCCGTGGATACGCCAATTCTTCAGTATAAAACACAGGCTGGTTCGGCTCTTTTTGCTTTCAGTTACTACCCCCCCACCCTCTTTAAATAGCAGCCACAGCCCTTTAAGAGCTGCAGTTGCACTGGATATTTCACTCCACTCTGCTGAATGAGCTCCCAGCCGGAGGCCGCAGCTCAGCGTCCATTTGAGGTTAGGGCAAAGCCCAGAGGACTGGTGCGGCGACTCAAAGTCTGCTGCACACCATTCCCACTCAGACATCGTGGGATTTGGAGCACCTACCCTAGTGTGTATGTATAAGGATGGGTTTCTCTATTGTCCTACATAGGACCCAGTGCTACACACACACAGAGCCTAACACCATGCCGACAAGCTGTCCGTCAATAACAGGAAATTCTTTGTGTTGTGTGCCCAGTGTGAAGGATTGATCACTGAGCTGAGAGCGCTAGAGGAGAGATACAGGAGCAGCCAACAGGAGCGCAGCCAGCTGGAGTTGCAGCTCCGGCAGTACAAGGAAGAAATCCACAAACTGAAAGGGGCAGCTCGTCAGGTAAGTTGGTGAGAGCTAAAGCAAGAGGCCGAAGGTGTGGGTAGAAGGGTACAGTACAGTAACCCCTTACAACACCAACTGTAGTCAACCTACCCATGCTCGTCCCCCTCACAGCCAGCCCCCGGTAAAACGGTCACACCCCATCTACCTATAGTTCGCAGAAATGTGAGGCAGATGGAAGAGGCCTGGTTCACACGAGGTGTAAGAAACGAGGGCCGAGAGGGGAATCTGCACCATCCAACACGCAATAGGCCAATGAATAAACTTTCTGTTATTTCCTTAGTAAACTCGTGACACCGATTGACAGAGAGCAGTGCCTTGCTAATCATCGTGGGACTGGATGTAAGCTATGTCTACCCTGTGGTGGATCATCCACTGCTTTAAGGAATTACACTAGATATTAACGAATCTTGCACTGATAGCTCTTCCATTTCCTGATGTTCGGAGTAATGACCTCCAGCACCTTATCTTGGGCTGGAGTTGGACCAAAGTTTGACCCAATATCATTATCACAGGGGTCTGGTAGCAAAGGTAGCACAACAAATCTGTCTTATTAATAAACCAGCTCACTCTACTCTCCATATTACTTCCTTTTCACTTGTGCATGTGTGGCCTGCAGAACAGCTTCGCTCTGTGGGGTACGAGTCTTCAAATGAGAATGAATGATATCCAATTAAAGCACTATTCCACCAGCCTAGTTCTCTCAAAACATTTCTGCATCCACACTGAGGAGGATTAAGGAACATTTCTGCAGTATTCGAGGGACAACGTGGGGCATTAACTTTACGTCGAACTTTCCAAGAGTTTGTGGAGTTTGCACATTCTCCCTGTGTCTGCGTGGGTTTCCTCCAGGTGCTCCGGTTTCCTCCCACAGTCCAAAGATGTGTGGGTTAGGTTGATTTGGCTATGATAAATTGACCCTTAGTGTTAGGGGATTAAATACGTGGGGTTACGGGGATAGGGTGGGATATGTGTCAGTGCAGGCTCGATGGGCCGAAATGGCCTCTATCTGCACTGTGGCGATTCTGTGATTCTGTGAAGAGTGCCCAAGACTAAAAGCCAGATGGCCCTTCGCCCATCATGCCTGTAACCTTGTGGCAGTTTTCTGTCTGTCCTGCGATGCTAGGTCAGAAGAAAGCTCCATCGAGCACTGGTTAATTGTCTCCCAACAGGTGACCGGAACCTTGCTCTGCCGCAGACGCCAGACTTTCAGCTTAAGACAGAGCCTTTGAACACGTTACAGCCTCTTTCTCATTGGTCATTTTTAGCTAAATGCACCCATGGTGAACTGTAGGCCTTTGAATAGATATTTTGGCACTTGGTAAGTGTGTGGCCTAGATCCATCTAGGTGCAGGCAGGAAAGATCGACACAACATTAGTACAGCAGCTGTTAGAAGATTAGAAAGTTCACGGATAAGTAAAGTAAGATGGACGAATTTTAAATCACGTAAAATGTGTGTTTCCAAAATCCCAGTAGGTAATCGCTATTAGACAAAGTATCAGGCAAATAATCCCCGTCTTTCTAACACATACACATAGGAAGATTGGAGGGGAATCTGCCATTAATGTCTACGGTATATAAGGTGCCTGAGTGAGCTCACCTTTGAACTGTCCCACATAACCCAGGCCAACCCTATCACAACCAGAACACAGTACAGCACTGAGAGAGAACTGCTTATTGCCAGCACCATCACAGATGAGGTCTGATACTGAGATGCATTAAATACAACATCTATGATAACACAACCAATGGTCGCATGGTTAAACATTGAGGGTCGGCAACCAGAGGACACAGATTTTAGATAATTGGCAAAAAATCTAGGGGGAAATGAGGACATTTTTTTTTATGCAGCAAGTTATTATGATCTGGAATGCACTGCCTGAAATGGTGTTGCCAGCAGATTCAATAGTAACTTTCAAAAGTGAATTGGCTAAATACAGGAAACTTTGTGCTATCCGGCACCGACGGGACCGAGCTGCTGCCGTTCCCTCAAAACTGCCGGACACTCCAGAGTTAATGTTGAAACATACGGAGATGAATCAACAAACCCTGTTGCTTAGCAACAGCCTCTAAACAGTCGGCAAGCGTCTCTGTAGCATCTCTAGCTGAAGCTGTTGCTTAGCTACAGACCTTACAGAGCTTGACTGTTCAAAAAAAGCAAAGAAAAGAAACGAAAAGAATAAAAAACGGCTCCTGATTTTTGCCGGTGGCTCGAGCTTGCCGGACGGTTCACCTCTGGATAACTCAAAGTTTCCTGTACTTGAAAAGGAAAAATTGCAGGGCTATGGGAAAGAGAAAGGGAGTGGAATTAATTGGATAGCTCATTCAAAGAGCAAGCACAGGCACGATGGGCAGAATGGTCTTCTTCTGTGCTGTAAGATTCTATGATTGATTCCAACAAGAACTTGTATTTATATAGCCCATTTAATGTAGAGACCAATTAATGGGCGGGGAGTGGGGGAGAGAAAAAATACAGGTGTTGAGATACCGCGGCAAACGTGGGAGTCGAGACCTGAGCTAGTAAAACACAACTGCTTTTATTCTACCTCATGGCAAAGAGGAACTGGAAAAGCCCGCGCATCCACTTAAATACTTCCCAGACAGGAAGTGCTCCCGGCAGCCTGTCCCTGCGGGAAACAAGTTGCTGGAGGAAAGGGCCCCCGGCTGGGGGCGTCTGCTTAAACTGTCCGTGCCGCCGTGAGCGGATTATGTCCAGTGGTGGCGTGTCGCCACAGAGCTCCCCCCAGAATCCGCTTAGGAGGAGTGGACGAGTCGTGACGGTGGTCTGATGGTTCTGCCGCAGCGGCTCTGAGTGGTCGCCGGTCTAGTTGGTGGGGCCGGGCGGTTCGCCGCCGGCTGTGCTGGCTTGCTGGCGGGACGGCCTCTAGTTGGAGGCCGGGCCACGGGGACCTGTTCCCCTGGTTCTGTGTGTGCTGGTTTGAGCCGGTCGATGGAGACTGTGTCGACCCTGTCGCCGAGTCGCAGCTTGAAGACCTTGTCCCCGGTTTGTAGTACCTCGTACGGTCCGTCGTACGGGGGTCGCAGGGGCCCGCGGTGCGTGTCGTGTCGCACGAAGACGAAGCGCGCCTGCTGTAAATTTGGCGGGACGTGAGGTGCGAGTTCGCCGTGTCGGTTGACTGGAAGTGGGGCGAACTGCTGAGCGGAAGAGAAAGAGTTGAGCCGCTGCTGTTCGGCCGACCAAGGCGTGGTAGCCTCCGGAAGGAATTCGCCTGGGACGCGCAGCGGTTGTCCGTAGACTAACTCCGCTGCCGAGGACTGGAGGTCTTCCTTGACCGCGGTGCGTAGGCCTAGTAGCACCCACGGTAGGCGGTCAGTCCAGGTACTGTCCTGCAGGCCGGCGCGGAGTGAGGCCTTGAGTGACCTGTGGAAGCGTTCACAAAGCCCGTTGGCCTGCGGGTGGTACGCCGTGGTACGGTGGAGCATCACCCCGAGGTTGCGTGCTGTGGCCGTCCAGAGTTCGGAGGTGAACTGGGCGCCTCTGTCGGAGGTTATGTCGGCCGGTACGCCGAACCTCGCAACCCAGGTGTTAACGAACGCCCTGGTGATGTCAGCTGTGGTGGTGGAGGTCAGCGGCACTGCCTCAGGCCAGCGTGTGTAGCGGTCGACCATCGTGAGGAGATAAGTTTGGCCTTGCGATGGCGGCAGGGGACCGACGATGTCGACGTGTACGTGGTCGAAGCGGCGGCTGGGTACCTCGAAGTCTCCCAGGGGTGCTTTTGTGTGCAGCTGTACCTTAGCCCGTTGGCAGGCGAGGCAGGAGGTGGCCCAAGTCCGAACATCTCTGCTGAGGCCGCGCCAGACGAAACGCTGGGAGAGGAGTTTGACGGATGCGCGGGAACCCGGGTGGGAGAGCCCGTGGAGAGCGTCGAAGATGCGGCGGCGCCAGGTTGCAGGGACGACCGGCCTGGGTTGGCCGAGTGAGACGTCGCAAGTGACTGCCGTGGCTTCAGGCCCGTGCGCGACCTTGACTAGGCGTAGCCCTAGCAGGCTGGTAGCCGCCGAGAGGAGGTCTGGGTCCGTGAGCTGGGCCGCTGCTAGTTGCGTGTAGTCGACTGCGAGGTGATTCGCGCAGATGGCGGGACGGGAAAGGCAGTCGGCGACAACGTTGTCTCTACCGGAGACGTGCTGGATGTCCGTAGTAAACTCGGACACGGCCGCGAGCTGGCGTTGCTGCCTAGCGGACCAGGGTTCGGTGTGCTTGGCCATCGCGTATGTGAGCGGCTTGTGGTCCACGTACGCGGTGAAGGGGCGGCCTTCCAGGAGGAACCTGAAATGGCGGACCGACAGGTGGAGCGCGAGAAGCTCGCGGTCGAAAGTGGAGTATTTGACCTCCGGGGGGCGCAGTTGGCGGCTGTAGAAGGCAAGTGGCTGCCACGCGCCATTGACCCACTGCTCGAACACGGCGCCGACCGCATGGTCGGAGGCGTCGGTGGTGAGCGCGACCCGGGCATCAGCCCTCGGGTGCGCGAGCAGGGTGGCGTTGGCGAGCGCGTTTTTGGTGGCGTCGAAGGCGGCTGACATGTCAGTGGTCCAGGCTACGTCCATCTTGCCGGATTTACCTCGGAGGGAGTCGTATAGGGGCTTCATGAGGGCTGCCACTCTGGGGATGAACCTGTTGTAGAAGTTCACCATCCCGAGGAACCCCTGGAGGCCCTTGATTGTTGTGGGGCGGGGGAATTGCTGGACGGCCTGCACCTTGTTGGGCAGGGGGACGGCCCCAGCAGGGGTGATGTGGTGACTGAGAAAATCGATCTCGGTTAGGCCGAATTGGCACTTCGCCGGGCTGAGGACGAGCCCGTGTTGGGCTAGGCGCCCGAACAAGATGCGAAGGTGTTCGAGGTGTTCCTGTTTGGAGGAGCTAGCCACGAGAATGTCATCTAGATAGACGAATAGGAAGTTTAGGTCCCGGAGGACTGAGCCCATAAGGCGCTGGAAAGCCTAGGCTGCATTCTTGAGGCCGAAGGGCATCCTCAGGAACTCGAACAGGCCGAATGGGGTGATGACGGCTGTTTTGGGGATGTCTGCGGGGTGTACGGGGACTTGGTGGTAACCGCGCACCAGGTCGACTTTGGAAAAGACGGTTCGTCCGGCCAGTCGGGCCGAGAAGTCCTGGATGTGTGGCACCGGGTATCGGTCGGGGGTGGTGGCGTCGTTAAGGCGGCGGTAGTCCCCGCAAGGGCGCCAGCCTCCGCCGGGCTTGGGGGCGATGTGGAGGGGCGAGGCCCAAGGGCTGCTGGAGCGGCGGATGATGCCGAGTTGTTCCATGGTGGTGAACTCGGCCCGTGCGATTTCCAGCTTGGCCGGGTTGAGTCTGCGGGCGTGGGCAGAAACTGGGGGGCCGGTGGTGGGGATATAGTGCTCCACACCGTGTTTGGCGGCTTTGGCCGAAAAGGTCGGGTTAGTGAGGGCGGGAAACTCGGCTAGGAGTGCCGAGTAGTCGTCCATGGCTCTGGCGAGGCAGTAGGTCGTCAGGCCGGCCGAACGGGCCGGGGTAAATGCGCCGGGAATGGGGGCCATAGTGTTGATGTCGACGAGGCGGTGCCTCGGAATGTCGACAAGGAGGCCGTGGGCGCGTAGGAAGTCTGCGCCGATGAGTGGGCAGAGGACCTTGGCTGTGAGGAACTCCTAGCGGTAGCGGCGGCCCGCGAGGTCGAGCGTGACCATGCGGGTGCCATATGTGCGGATGTCAGAGCCATTGGCTGCGGCCAGCGTGATACCCCGTGTGCCGCGTTGGATTTCGAGGGCGGAGGCGGGGGTGATGCTGTGCTGGGCCCCTGTGTCGCACAGAAATCGGCGGTTGGTTCTGTCGTTGGTGACGTACAGTAGAGGCCCCTTTTGCCCCGCGGCCATCGCGGGGGCCGGTGCGGGGGGGGTTTGAAAGTACACGGTGGCGTGCAGCGTTGGGCCCTAGCGCCAAAACGGGTGTGGTAGTAGCAGTGACCCGGAGTGGTAGGGCGGTCGGGCCTAGTGGGCCGGGAAGACCGTGTGGTCGTTGCCGTGAGGTCGGGCGCGACGTCGCGAGCGGACTGTGCAGAAAGCAGCCGGTCGGCCTTTTCGGCTATGTCATTCAGGTCCGTGGAGCCAGACTCCACAATGAGCGGACGGATGCTGGCGGGGAGCTGCCGAATGAAAAGCGTGCGAAAGAGGGCGCCGGGGTTTTTGTCGTCTGAGAGGGACAGCATGTGGGAAAGCAGGTCTGATGGTGAAGCATCACCAAGGCCGGGGAGGTCAAGGAGTTGGCAGTGGCGCTGGTAAGAGGACGTTTGAAATTTTTTAAGGAGCGCAGCCTTCAGATGTTTGTACTTGCCGTCCGGTGGTGGATTCTGCAGCGCTGCCCAAACCTTGGGGACTGTGGCGTAGGTGAGAGAGGAGACGAGGTAGTCGTACTTTGTGGCGTCGACTGTAATGTGTTTCAGCCGGAATCTGGACTCAGCTTGAACAAACCAGGCTTCGGCCAGGTTCTCCCAAAAGTCCGGTAATTTAACCGTGACTGCGTTTGTATCCGCCATGCTAGCTTAGGATTCGTCCTGAGCGTCGGGGTCACCAGTGTTGAGATACCGCGGCAAACGTGGGAGTCGAGACCTGAGCTAGTAAAACACAACTGCTTTTATTCTACCTCATGGCAAAGAGGAACTGGAAAAGCCCGCGCATCCACTTAAATACTTCCCAGACAGGAAGTGCTCCCGGCAGCCTGTCCCTGCGGGAAACAAGTTGCTGGAGGAAAGGGCCCCCGGCTGGGGGCGTCTGCTTAAACTGTCCGTGCCGCCGTGAGCGGATTATGTCCAGTGGTGGCGTGTCGCCACACAGGAATAGATAAAGGTCACGGAGGGAGAGATTACAGGAACAGCAGTGAAAGCTTGGTCAAAAAGGTGGGTTTAGAGTCAGTTTTTAAAGGTGGAAAGGGAGAAGGCTTTGGGGTCAGTGGTGGAGTTCCAGAGCATAGGACCAAGGCGACTGATGGTCAATCATGTCAATCGCAGATAAGGCCATCTCTAACCACTTCCTCGTATTGCTCTCCACCCACATCCCCCTTCCATGCCCCCCACCCTACTTCCTTCTGTGTCCGCCCCTGGAAAAAACTCGCTCCCAACTCTCTTGCAACTCTCTTGCAACTGCACTTATGAAATCCCAACTGTCCAGACTTTGGCCTTCCATTCACCATGACATTTCTGACCGATCTGCTCAACCACACCCTCGCCACCACCTTTGATGCCCTAGTCCCCATTAAAACAATTGCTCTCTCTCACCCAAATGACATCCTATGTGACTGTGACAAAGGTAAGCTATCTCTCCTCGTCCTTCTTGACTTGTCTGCAGCCTTTAATACGGTTGACCACTCCATCCTTCTCCAACGCCTCTCCACCGTCGTCCAGCTGGGTGGGACTACACTTGCCTAGTTCCATTCTTATCTATCTAATCGTAGCCAGAGAATCACCTGCAACGGCTTCTCTTCTTGCTCCCGCATCGTTACCTCTGGTGTCCCCCAAGGATCAATCCTTGGCCCCCTCCTATTTCTCATCTACATGTTGCCCCTGGCGACATCATCCAAAAACACAGCGTCAGTATCCACATGTACGCTGATGACATCCAGCTCTACCTCACTACCTCTTCTCTTGACCCCTCCATGGTCTCTAAATTGTCAGATTACTTGTCCGACATCCAGTTCTGGATGAGCAGAAATTATCTCCAGTTAAATATTGGGAAGACCGAAGCCATTGTTTTCGGTCTCTGCCACAAACTCCTAGGCCTAGAAATTCAGTTGTTAGCGCCAGCCGCTAGCGCCTTAGGAGGAGGAGAAGTGGGGCGCTAAGCGGCTAGCGCCCGGGCACGGCGCGATTTGCACGATCTGCGCCTCTCATGAACTTCACTCAAGATTTAGCGGCGGCGCAAAACCGCAGCGCCCGTTCAGCTGCGCGCGCAGATCGTGACGCCATTTCATGGCGCAACGCCCTTGGTGCGCCCCGAACCGGAACTTCAGTGGCGCCGCCCTTCTGTGCGCCTGGCGCCCCCAGCGACTGGTAGAGGGGAACGGTTCCAAGTCGCTGCGAGGCGCAGGGGGCGCGATTTAAAGGGGGCTCCCTGCATTATAACTGGCAGCCATTTTGTGCCAATCCTGTGTGAAAGACGGATATTTGGAGAGAGACAAAGGGGGAGAGCTTTCTGCTTTGACTCAGCGCTCGCACAGGTACTTCTGGCTTCAGGCCTGAGCTTTGCACTTGGATTTAACTTTCAGTGCCATAGCCTTGAGTCGCCACATATAATGGGGGCTGCAATGGGTGGAAACGTTGGCTTTGTGCATTGCATTCAAAGGGCTCAGAGACGCCGTGAGAGAGTGCCGGTCATGGCCAGATGGAGAAGGGCCAACAGGCGTCGGCACAGGAGGCCTTACCCACCCAGGGTATACCGCCAGCAGTTCCCATATCTGAACGTGTCTGAGGAGCAGTGTGTTTGGAGGCTGCGATTCAGAAGGGAGGTGGTCACTGAGATCTGCCACCTGCTTCGCAGAGATCTGCAGCTACAGCTGAGGAGCAGGACGTCTCTGTCGGTGGCAGTGAAGGTGACGGTGGCTCTCAACTTCTATGCCACCAGCTCCTTCCAATCCGCTACTGGGGACATTGCCAACATCTCCCAGTTCGCGGTACATTGCTGCATCCGCCAGGTGACCAATGCCCTTTTCAGAAGGAGACGTCAGTACATCTCCTTCCCCATGACCCTGGACAAGCAGCAAGAGCGTGCAATGGGATTTGGAAGAATAGCGGGCTTCCCCATGGTCCAGGGCGCCATTGACTGCACGCATGTGGCTTTGCGGGCACCTCTAGAGAATGCCGAGGATTACCGCAACCGGAAGGGCTACCATTCGTTCAACGTCCAGTTGGTGTGTGACCACAGGCAGCTCATACTAGCTGTCAATGCCCGCTTTCCAGGCAGCAGCCACGATGCCTTCATCCTGCGCCAGACTTCTGTGGCAGATGTTAGATCTGTGATTCTGAGAGTATGCTGTTTTTCAATAACCACACGGATGCTGTAACTTAACGATAAACAGGTATTTACTGGAGGAGGGTAGTCTCAAGACTGGGGGTACAGAGGCATGCGCAAGGCTTATATACAGGTGTGGTCACTGCCGGTACTACAGTATACAGGAGCTGTAAAAGTAGTTCTGTCTTAAAGGCACATACACTACAATTCCTCCCCTTTTAGATTAGTAGTACCCCTAATATTCAAATAACAATTAACACTTTAACATGTACATTAAACAACAATAGTCCATTTATAGATTCAGTCTTTGGGGCGGCTTCCTGACCCTTTCGGGATAGCGCCTTTCCTGAGGTTCTTGTTCTTGGTGCAGAGGCGATTTTGACCCCTTTTCATCGGGTAGTTCATCGGGTTCCACTGCTACTGGTTCTGAGGTAGATGCTATCGGTATGTCGGGTTCATCCCCAGGTACTCGAGACATGGGGTTGACGCGTTCCTGTGACGCTAAGATCTGATCGATGTGCCGTCTCACAATGTTCTCCCCGACATCCACTGTGTACATTAATGGCCCCTGCCTTGTGCATATCGTTCCGGGTTGCCATTTCTCTGTTCGATAGTCACGGGCCAAAACTGGTTGTCCTACATTGAAGCTCCTTGTCGGCTTCTCATTGATGTGCTGGAATTGTTTGTCCTCAACATTTCTTCGCACATTTGGTCTGAGCAAGTCCAGACGAGATCTCAACTTTCGGTTAAAGAACATCATGGCCGGGGTCTGGTTGGTAACTGCATGTGTCGCGTTTCGGTAGGCTAATAAGAAATTGTCCATCTTATGCTGTAGTGGAATTTCATCGTCGCACATGGCCTTTATCGCCTTCTTAAAGGTTTGTACGAACCTCTCAGCCAATCCATTTGTGGCTGGATGATACGGGGCGGATGTGTAATGCCTTACCCCATTCCTTCTCATAAATTTTTGAAACTCTTCGGACACAAACTGTGGTCCATTATCAGAGCAAATCTGCTCTGGCAAACCGTTTCTGGCAAATATGGTCCGTAGGACTGCAATCGTTTTCTCTGTAGTGGTTGAGGACATTTTTATCACCTCAGGCCACTTTGAATGAGCATCCACTGCTATTAAGAACATTGAGTCCATGAATGGACCAGCGAAATCAATGTGCACCCGTTGCCATGGAGAGGAGGGCCACTCCCATGGGTGTAGAGGGGCATGTGGTGGTGCATTTTGGACCTTCTGGCATCCTAAGCAGCTCTTAGTTAGGTCTTCGATTTGTTGATCGATTCCCGGCCACCACACATAAGCCCTAGCAAGGCTTTTCATTTTCACTCCCCCCAGATGACCTTCATGTAGCTCATTTAGCACTCTCTCCCTTAACTTGGGTGGAATCACCACTCTGGATCCACACATCACTGTCCCCTGGCATACTGACAGCTGTTCTCTTCTGGATGAGAATGCTGGCAACAGTGAGTCGCATGTGTTGGCCATCCCCTCACCGTCAAATCATATACCCGAGACAGCGTCGGATCATTGCGGGTCTCCTCTATATCCGCGTTCGTTACTGGCAATCGTTCAATTATTGACGAATAAAATATCTCGATAGGGTCCACTGCTGGTGCTTCCTCCACAGTAGGCAGTGGCAGGCGCGATAGCCCATCAGCGTTCCCATGCTGTTTCGTGCCTTTATATTCTATTTCATATTGATTCGCCCCTAGAAACAGGGACCATCTTTGTAACCGTTGTGCAGTCATCACTGGAACGCCCTTCTTAGGATTAAAGATGGAGACAAGTGGTTGGTGGTCAGTCAGCAAGGTGAACTTCTGCCCATGCAGATAGTGGTTGAATTTTTTTACTCCCCATACTAGGCTGAGGGCCTCCCTGTCAATCTGGGCGTAGTTGCGCTCGGCTGAGGTTAGCGACCGAGACGCAAAGGCTACTGGCCTCTCCAACCCGTCTGGGAATTTGTGCGACAGCACCGCTCCAATACCATAGGGTGATGCATCACATGCCAAACGAATTGGTAGCGCTGGGTTGAAATGGGCCAACACCTCTTTTGATGTGATCAATTCTTTACACTTCTGGAAAGCTCGTCTACGTTCGTCATCCCACTTCCATGGTACCCCTGTTTGCAGTAGGGTGTTCAGTGGGTGTAATAATGTGGACAAATTTGGTAAGAACTTGTGGTAGTAGTTTACCAGCCCGAGGAACGACCTCAGTTGTGACACATTTTCCAGTGCTGGAGCCTTGACTACTGCCTCAATCTTTTCAGGGGACTTATGTAACCCCTCTTCATCGATGACGTGGCCACAATACGAGATCTGTTTCTGGAAAAACTCGCACTTGTGGCGATTAGCTCGTAGCCCATACTCCTTTAATCTGGTGAGCACCTTCTCCAAGTTGGCGAGGTGATCACTGTCATTTTCGCCCGTGACCAAGATGTCGTCCAAATAACACTGGGTCCCTGGAATCCCTTGCAGGACTTGATCCATTGCCCTTTGCCAGATAGCCGGAGCCGAGGCTACCCCGAACACCAGCCGGTTATATTGATAGAGACCTTTATGAGTGTTAATCGTAAGGTATTGTTTCGAAGCTTCTTCTACCTCCATTTGCAAGTACGCCTGGGCTAGATCAATTTTGGTGAAGCGTTTACCTCCAGATAGCGAGGCGAAAATATCCTCAATTCGTGGAAGCGGATATTGTACCGTGTGAAGGACTGGGTTCACTGTCACCTTAAAATCCCCACAGATGCGGACCTTCTTTGGTTCCCCAGGCGTATTACTCAACGACGTCTTCATTACAGGAACGATGGGTGTAGCCCACTTGCTCCAGTCCACTTTGGACAGTACTCCTGAACGTTCCAACCCTTCCAGCTCTGCTTCGACAGCTGGTCTGATCGCATAAGGCACTGGTCTGGCCTTAAGAAACTTTGGGCTTGCATTTTCCTCTATTTTAATCATTGCTGTTATGCCTTTTAGTGTTCCTAGTCCCTCCTGGAACACTTCTTTTGCGTCAGTTAGCATTTTTGACAATCGTCCAGGTGTGACGTCGTCATCCTTTTTGGCCTCAACCTTCAGTGCCTGTATGGAATGCCAATCTAATTGTATCTTCCGGATCCATTCACGTCCTAGCAGTGGTGGTCCTCCATCTGGCAATACATATATATCCATTTTAGGTATTTCCTGGCCTTTATATATCACTTTCACCCTTATTTTTCCTTTGGGGTAGACTTTTTGCCCCGTATACGTCTTCAAGACAATCTCTGTAGCTTTCAAGGGTATATGTGAAAATAGCCGCTTGTAGTCCCTTTGGTTTATGACTGTTAGGGCTGATCCTGTGTCCAATTCCATTTTCACTTGGACTCCGTCTATCTTGAGTGTAACCCAGATAGTCTGGTGATCCTCCATTTTGGTTACCTTATGTAGTTTCAGACAACCCAGCTCCTTGCTCCCGGAGTCTGTGTCACTTTTCTGTTCATCTGAACCACTGTCCATCACCTGGTGTACCTTTTTGTACTTTTCCTGTGGAGATTTCTTACTGTTGGTTTTCTTTCCAGACCTGCAGACTCTTGCTATGTGTCCTGCTTTTCCACACTGTCTGCACACTTGGTCCTTGAACCAACAATCCTTCTGGTCATGTGTTGTTCTGCCGCAGCGATAGCACTTCCCTGTTCCATAGGACATTTCATTGGTGCCATATTCTTGCGGTCTCCGTTGTATCTCTGCAGCTCCCCTTGCGGCTGCTTCGTGTGATACTGCCATACTGAAAGCCTTGTCCAGCGTAAGATCCTTTTCTGATAGAAGCCGTTTCTGGGTTCCTTCACTTTTAGCCCACGCACAAACTTGTCCCTTAACGTATCTGCTAGTCCCGCTCCAAACTGGCAGTGTTTCGATAGCTTGCGCAGTTCCGTTAGGTATTCAGCATTGCTTTCGTCTTTGTGTTGGTTCCTTTTATGGAACTTAAATCGTTCTGCTATCAGTAGCGGTGTGGGGTTTAAGTGGTCCTGTAGGATTTCTACTATGCTTTCGAAATTCTTGTTCACCGGCTTCTCTGGGGTTATTAGATTTCGCAGTAACCCATAAGTTTTTGCACCCATGGAATTTAACAAAACCAGTGCTTTACTAGCATCTGGCACTTCATTCGCCCTGTAGTACACCTCAATACGTTCCACATATGTCGCCCAATCTTCGACTTCATTGTCGAACGCAGAGATACTGCCACTCTTCGGCATCCCTGGGTGTGATTTAACTGTCAAAAATGGCGTCTCCCACGCTTCCCCTTCTTCTCCGCTGGCACAAAATGGCGTCTCCCGCGCTTTCCTTCCTTCCCACGCTCACCCTTCTTCTCCCCGCAGACACTGTTCAGCCCTTGAGCCCTGGCTGTGCTCTGCGCATTCTTTTTTTTTTCTCGACACCGCTCGGTCCTGAACCCGGCTGTTGCTTTACCCTCTCTCTCTCCGTTTTTTTTTCTGGGCTATCCTTTGTGCAGCTGGCTGATGACCCTGCTCCGTGCGCCCAGCACCCCTGCTGAAGAGCGATACAATGACAGCCATCAAGCTACCAGGAACATCACTGAGCACACAATCGGCGTGCTCAAGCAACGGTTCCGCTGTCTGGACCGTTCCGGAGGAGCCCTACAGTACTCGGCTGAGCGAGTCTCCCATTTCGTTGTAGTGTGCTGCATGCTGCACAACCTGGCTATCCTCAGGACTCGGCCACTGCCAGTTGGAGGACCACCAGAGGAGGAGGAGGAGGAGCACCAAGACAGGAGGGAGGCACAAAGTGCAAGGGCCGTCCGTCGGCGGCTTATTGCAACTCGGTTCTAGGCCCCCTCTCAGGGAATGGCTTGTGCCAATGGCAGAAAATGAATGGAGCCACTCCGCAAACCCTCAGCTGGTCAAGGTAACAAATAGTTCAAAGTGCAAACATGGCCAATGTGAATAAAGAAAATGTTTTATTGTGCAAACTCTGTGCCCTTCCCGCATGACAAACTAATTCAGATAAACCCCCCAAGAAACAGTCAGAGACATAACTGGCTCTCACAACCTTCAGAAAATGAAAAAAACAGTTAAACAAAAATGACCATGATCCTTGGCCTTCATATAAAAAACAAACACCACATTCCCGGCCCTCATATAAAAAACAAACACAACAGTCTCGGCCTTCATATATAAAAAAAACATTCTCGGCCTTCATATATAAACACAACATTTGGCCACACCTTCTACTTTTTCCCCTGCGAATGTGATCTGCCTCGCTACCGCGAATGGCCCCTTCCCGCCCTGCAGCTCCTCCTCAATGGGACCCCAGTGGCTGCAGCAAGGCTGGGGGAAGGCTGCTGAGGGTCAGATGGTGAGACGGCAGATGCCCTTGGGGGATGGCCTGGACCAGCTCTGGGCCTGGAGGGCCCAGCTGCTGGCTGCTCCAACTCTGCTTGGGCGGTAGCAGTCTGTCCTACGGGTGGTGGCAGCTGCAGTGGAGGAGTGACAGTGTTGGCTGCAGGAATGCTGCCAACCTGACAGCACAGGCACTCCCTGGTCGGCTGATATACTGGCACTCGCACGGGCCAGCACTGCAGCATGCACAGCAATCTGCTGAAGCACCGACTGCTGGGCTGCTGTGCCGCGGCGAGGACCCCGGCGATGCCTGGCCAATCCAGCGAGGGTGGCAGCAGTTAGTGCCAGTGTGGCCCTGATCTGTGTCTGCATCAGACCAGCCAGTGAATGCATGGCACGACTGAGCACTTGGCTGGAAGCCACCTGTGATGCAGCGAAGTCCTGCTGACTCCTGGCCTGTGCTGTCCCGAATTCCTGAACATTCCTTGCCAGTGACTCTATGGAGTCAGGCATCCTTGCCACTGCAGCCATGAGCTCAGTTTGCCTGCGCTCAGCCTGGGCGCCCATTTCACCAAGGAGCCGCACCTCCTCTGCGCTCACCGTAGCAGGACTGGAGGCCGCACTCACCCTCCGGGGAGAAGGCCGCCGAGCTTCCCCACCCCTCCCGCATTGCTGCAGCCTGCTGGGCCCCGGAGCTTCACTCTCCTCAGACCCTTCCCCCTGCTCCCCTCCAGGGAAGACGTGTCCCCATCATGGCCATGGGCTGCCTCGGCTGAGGGTGGCACTGATGGGCCGACTTCCTCTTCCTCCTCCTCGAATTCAGAATCACTGACAGTGGCAGCTTGAGGGCCCGCCTCCTCACCTGGCGAATCAGCATCTGAAAGCAGGGAGGCACAAGAGTTGCTTTAGAGTGAGGACAGGGCGGCAGCGAGGGAGGCATGAGTGCTGCTATGCACTACATTGGTTCGATAGTGGCAAAGGATGCTGGTGTGAGGTGCAAGTGGAAAGAGAGAGGTCAAAAAGGTGATGACCTTACCATTGGTGCCCAGAACAGGGTTGGCATCTCCACTGGCGACGGGGCCAATCAGCTGGCCTGCCATAATGTGCTCCACACGCTGCTCCAGGTCGCTGAGCTCTTTCAGGTCAGGACGGCCTCCCCCGGTCCGTAGCTGCTGCCTGCGATTGTGGGCCAGCTTGCCCTGCAAGAGAAAGGATGGCCTCTAAGTACAGTGTCAAGCCCTGATCATGCCTGCAGTGCCTCCCATGGTGGAATAGCCCTGACAGTGTCAAGCCCTGATCTTGCCTGCACTGCCTCCCATGGTAGAATAGCCCTGACAGTGTCAAGCCCTGATCTTGCCTGGACTGCCTCCCATGGTGGAATAGCCCTGACAGTGTCAAGCCCTGATCTTGCCTGCACTGCCTTCCATGGTGGAATAGCCCTGACAGTGTCAAGCCCTGATCTTGCCTACACTGCCTCCCATGGTGGAATAGCCCTGACAGTGTGTAAAGTGCTGAATGTGCAAGTGCTTTTCATGAGAGTCCCATAGCTCTTGGATGAGGGCTGGGCATTGGGGCTTTCAGGTCCCTTTGGCCAGAAACTGAGGTGCACATGCAGGGATGAACAGGATAGTGGAAAGGGTACTCACTCTGACAACCCGAGTGAGGTCGTTGAACTTTTTCCTGCATTGAACTGGAGTCCTGGCAACCATGTTGTTGGTGGTCACCCTGTTTGCCACCTCCCTCCAGGCTTTTCGGTACTCGCTGGGAAGCAGCCTCCTCCCACTGTCAGGGAAGAGGACAGGTCGCCTGCGCTCTACTGCGCCAACCAGTAGCCTCAGGGCACCCTTGCTGAAGCGCTCCGCTTGTTCCCTAGCCTTCTCCATGGTCCTGGGCGTAGAACTGATGAACCAGCAATGGTCAGGCCTTGCTTCAGGGCTGCAGTGTGCAGGGCGTGGCAGCCAAACAAGTCGACCCTCCCCCTTTAAGAGCTGACCAGCGCCAGCGTGTCTGCCTTCATTCAGAAACTTGCCGCACCTGCGCTGCGCCCGCCCTCGGTGTTAGCGCCTCGGCTCGCCGGCTTAGCGCCTTATGATAGTCGTGCATCGCCTGCTTTAGCGCAGCAGCAACCTCTTGGGGCGATGCAACTCCATTTCGGCGAAGGTGGCGCTAAGTTGCGCCGGGTGCTAAATTTAGCGAACGCCCGGCTGTAGCGCCCCAAACGTGGCGATACTGAATTTCTAGGCCCTAGCCCCTGACTCCATCCCTCTCCCTAACATCTGTCTGAGGCTGAACCACACTGTTCGCAACCTTGGTGTCATATTTGACCCTGAAATGAGCTTCCGACCACATATCCGCGGCATAACTAAGACCGCCTATTTCCACCTCCGTAACATCGCCCGTCTCCGCCTTGCCTCAGCTCATCCGCTACTGAAACCCTCATCTATGCCTTTGTTACCTTTAGACTTGACTATTCCAACGCACTCCTGGCTGGCCTCCCACATTCTACCCTACGTAAACTTGAGGTCATCCAAAACTCGGCTGCCCGTGTCCTAACTCGCACCAAGTCCCTTTCACCCATCACCCCTGCGCTCGCTGACCTACATTGGCTCCCAGTTAAGCAACGCCTCGATTTCAAAATTCTCATCCTTGTTTTCAAATTCCTCCATGTCCTCGCCCCTCCCTATCTCTGTAATCTCCTTCAGCCCCACAACCCCCCGAGATATCTGCGCTCCTCTAATTCTGCCCTCTTGAGGAACCCTGATTATAATCGCTCAACCATTGGTGGCCGTGTCTTCTGTTGCCGAAGCCCTAAGCTCTGGAATTCCCTGCCTAAACCCCTCCGCCTCTCTACCTTTCTTTCCTCCTTTAAGACACTCCTTAAAACCTACCTCTTTGACCAAGCTTTTGGTCACCTGCCCTAATTTCTCCTTATATGGATCGGTGTCAATGTTTTTGTCTTATAATACTCCTGTGAAGCGCATTGGGATGTTTTAATGTGTTAAAGGCGCTATAGAAATACAAGTTGTTGATGTTGTTGTTGTTGTGGGGGGTAGGGTGGCGGTGCAAGGCACAAAGAGTCAGAGTTGGAGGACTGAATGGTGCCGGAGGGGAATGCGGTCCACAGGACCTACACAGGTGGGGTTGGCAAGGCCATGAAGTACTTATAGTTGAGGACAAGGAGCTAAAATTGAATATGCTGTGTAGGTGAAAATAAGCAGTCTTGGTGATGGAAAGGATATGGGGGTTGAAGCTTAACTCTGGTTGAACAGGATGTCTAGGTTTCATAGAGTTTGGATCAACCTGGGAAGAGGATGGAGTCAGTGGGAAGGGAGCGGATTGTGTGGTGGGGGCTGAAAACAATAGCTTTGGTGTTCCCGATGTTTAGTTGGAAGAGGTTGTGATTGATCGGTGACTTGATGACAGACAGGCAGTCTGAGAGCACAGAGGTGGTTTTGTGATTGACAAAATTACGATAAGCGTTCGGTCAGAAAGTATTAATGGGCAGAGTCTAAATCATTGTAGGCAGTACCTTAATTTTAAGTGTATCACAATATCTCAGTGTTAAGTAAGTTCTCTTGATTGCAGTATGACCGTGATGGTCAGAGACAAGTCTACAGTGCGGTTTAGCAAGGTTATGTTTACAGTTTGTATTCAAGTTTGCAACATTCAGTTATTCCGTGATTGTATGAACAAGACACATGGCCTTCCTCAGTAGGTTGGACCCTGTGCTGTTGGGTGGTTCCGCCTTTCTTTGGGATACTTTGCTTCTCCTCATGGGATACGAAACAACAATGGGATGTCTGTGCTGAGTCCCCATCTGTGGTTGTCTTCTCTAATCTCATCCTAGCTTAACCCACCTTGCATGTACATTATCTCTCGGCATTGTACTGTACTCTCTGGGTTCAGACACTTGAGCCATTAACCAACAAATGTGGTACATTTTACAAGTTTTACTCTGATTTATTTCTACTACACTAGTCCTACTCAAGGGACAGGACCATTAGTGACCAGTCCAGATGGTCAATTCTATCCTATGTACCCTTTACAAGGTGTCATTCAATTGGACAGGAATGTGTCTGATGCTATGATTACCAGATGTCAAAACACCAAATAATTCTCAGTTCCCTTTTGTTAATCTCCAGGACATCTGGACCTTGCTATCAGTTGCCTTCCAACCGTCTTTCTTGCTCATTATCTTATTTAGAAGACTCATTGCACCTTTATCAGTGTGCCAGTCCACAGCCTCATTCAGACCCAGTTGCCAGACCCAGATTGAGTGAGGAATGAGGGGGGCCATTATAGAGTAAAAGGGAATGAGAGGGGCCCTTATAGAGAGTATAAGGGAATGAGGGGGGCCATTATAGAGTATAAGGGAATGAGGGGGGCCATTATAGAGAGTATAAGGGAATGAGAGGGGCCATTATAGAGAGTATAAGAGAATGAGGGGGCCCATTATAGAGTATAAGGGAATGAGGGGGGCCATTATAGAGTATAAGGGAATGAGGGGGGGCATTATAGAGTATAAGGGAATGAGGGGGCCATTATAGAGTATAAGGGAATGAGGGGGGCCATTATAGAGTATAAGGGAATGAGGGGGGCCATTATAGAGTATAAGGGAATGAGAGGGGCCATTATAGAGTATAAGGGAATGAGGGGGGCCATTATAGAGTATAAGGGAATGAGGGGGGCCATTATAGAGAGTATAAGGGAATGAGAGGGGCCATTATAGAGAGTATAAGGGAATGAGAGGGGCCATTATAGAGTATAAGAGAATGAGAGGGGCCATTATAGAGAGTATAAGGGAATGAGCGGGGCCATTATAGAGTATAAGGGAATGAGAGGGGCCATTATAGGGTATAAGGGAATGAGGGGGGCCATTATAGAGAGTATAAGGGAATGAGGGGGGCCATTATAGAGTATAAGGGAATGAGGGGGGCCATTATAGAGAGTATAAGGGAATGAGGGGGGCCATTACAGAGAGTATAAGGGAATGAGGGGGGCCATTATAGAGTATAAGGGAATGAGGGGGGCCATTATAGAGAGTATAAGGGAATGAGAGGGGCCATTATAGAGTATAAGGGAATGAGAGGGGCCATTATAGAGTATAAGGGAATGAGGGGGGCCATTATAGAGAGTATAAGGGAATGAGGGGGGCCATTATGGAGTATAAGAGAATGAGAGGGGCCATTATAGAGAGTATAAGGGAATGAGCGGGGCCATTATAGAGTATAAGAGAATGAGGGGGGCCATTATAGAGTATAAGGGAATGAGGGGGGCCATTATAGAGTATAAGGGAATGAGGGGGGCCATTATAGAGTATAAGAGAATGAGAGGGGCCATTATAGAGAGTATAAGGGAATGAGGGAGGCCATTATAGAGTATAAGAGAATGAGGGGGGCCATTATAGAGTATAAGGGAATGAGGGGGGCCATTATAGAGTATAAGGGAATGAGAGGGGCCATTATAGAGAGTATAAGGGAATGAGAGGGGCCATTATAGAGTATAAGGGACTGAGAGGGGCCATTCTAGAGTATAAGAGAATGAGGGGGGCCATTATAGAGTATAAGGGAATGAGGGGGGCCATTATAGAGTATAAGGGAATGAGAGGGGCCATTATAGAGAGTATAAGGGAATGAGGGGGGGCCATTATAGAGTATAAGGGAATGAGGGGGTCCATTATAGAGTATAAGGGAATGAGGGGGGCCATTATAGAGAGTATAAGGGAATGAGGGGGGCCATTATAGAGTATAAGGGAATGAGGGGGGCCATTATAGAGGGTATAAGGGAATGAGGGGGGCCATTATAGAGTATAAGGGAATGAGGGGGGCCATTATAGAGAGTATAAGGGAATGAGGGGGGCCATTATAGAGAGTATAAGAGAATGAGGGGGGCCATTATAGAGTATAAGGGAACGAGGGGGGCCATTATAGAGAGTATAAGGGAATGAGGGGGGCCATTATAGAGAGTATAAGGGAATGAGGGGAGCCATTATAGAGAGTATAAGAGAATGAGGGGGGCCATTATAGAGTATAAGGGAATGAGGGGGGCCATTATAGAGTATAAGGGAATGAGAGGGGCCATTATAGAGTATAAGGGAATGAGGGGGGCCATTATAGAGTATAAGGGAATGAGGGGGGCCATTATAGAGTATAAGAGAATGAGGGGGGCCATTATAGAGTATAAGGGAATGAGGGGGGCCATTATAGAGTATAAGGGAATGAGGGGGGCCATTATAGAGTATAAGGGAATGAGGGGGGCCATTATAGAGTATAAGGGAATGAGGGGGGCCATTATAGAGTATAAGGGAATGAGGGGGGCCATTATAGAGTATAAGGGAATGAGGGGGGCCATTATAGAGTATAAGAGAATGAGGGGGGCCATTATAGAGTATAAGGGAATGAGGGGGGCCATTATAGAGTATAAGGGAATGAGGGGGGCCATTATAGAGTATAAGGGAATGAGGGGGGCCATTATAGAAAGTATAAGGGAATGAGGGGGGCCATTATAGAGGGTATAAGGGAATGAGGGGGGCCATTATAGAGTATAAGGGAATGAGGGGGGCCATTATAGAGTATAAGGGAATGAGCGGGCCATTATAGAGTATAAGGGAATGAGGGGGGCCATTATAGAGTATAAGAGAATGAGGGGGGCCATTATAGAGTATAAGGGAATGAGGGGGGCCATTATAGAGTATAAGAGAATGAGGGGGGCCATTATAGAGTATAAGGGAACGAGGGGGGCCATTATAGAGTATAAGGGAATGAGAGGGGCCATTATAGAGTATAAGGGAATGAGGGGGGCCATTATAGAGTATAAGGGAATGAGGGGGGCCATTATAGAGTATAAGGGAATGAGAGGGGCCATTATAGAGTATAAGGGAATGAGGGGGGCCATTATAGAGAGTATAAGGGAATGAGGGGGGCCATTATAGCGTATAAGGGAATGAGGGGGGCCATTATAGAGAGTATAAGGGAATGAGGGGGGCCATTATAGAGAGTATAAGGGAATGAGGGGGCCATTATAGAGTATAAGAGAATGAGGGGGGCCATTATAGAGTATAAGGGAATGAGGGGGGCCATTATAGAGAGTATAAGGGAATGAGGGGGGCCATTATAGAGTATAAGGGAATGAGGGGGGCCATTATAGAGTATAAGGGAATGAGAGGGGCCATTATAGAGTATAAGGGAATGAGAGGGGCCATTATAGAGTATAAGAGAATGAGATGGGCCATTATAGAGAGTATAAGGGAATGAGGGGGGCCATTATAGAGTATAAGGGAATGAGGGGGGCCATTATAGAGTATAAGGGAATGAGAGGGGCCATTATAGAGTATAAGAGAATGAGAGGGGCCATTATAGAGTATAAGGGAATGAGGGGGCCATTATAGAGTATAAGGGAATGAGAGGGGCCATTATAGAGTATAAGGGAATGAGGGGGGCCATTATAGAGTATAAGGGAATGAGGGGGGCCATTATAGAGTATAAGAGAATGAGAGGGGCCATTATAGAGAGTATAAGGGAATGAGAGGGGCCATTATAGAGAGTATAAGGGAATGAGAGGGGCCATTATAGAGAGTATAAGGGAATGAGGGGGGCCATTATAGAGTATAAGGGAATGAGGGGGGCCATTATAGAGTATAAGGGAATGAGGGGGCCATTATAGAGTATAAGGGAATGAGGGGGGCCATTATAGAGTATAAGGGAATGAGGGGGGCCATTATAGAGTATAAGGGAATGAGAGGGGCCATTATAGAGTATAAGGGAATGAGGGGGGCCATTATACAGGGTATAACAGGCTGAGATGGGAATGAGATGGGCCCTTATATAGGGGTATAAGAAACTGAGTGGGGACTGTGAGGGGTCCTTATAGAGGGTATAAGGGACAGAGGGGCCCTTATAGAGGGGTATAAGAAACTGAGTGGGGAGTGAGGGGGCCCTTGTAGAAGGTATAAGGGACTGAATGGGTGTAATAGAAAAGGTTAATCTCGAGTCTGAAGGGAAATCATGACTGCAGATTAAGGGGACACAGACAAACTCAGCAAAGGCAAGTTCAGGACTAATTTGTCTGGAACCATTACTTCACACAAAATGGATTGTGGGTGAGAAAGTGGGGCAAACATTCTGGAGTAATTCAAGGGGCAGTTAGAAGCTGTGATGGGGAGGATTGTAGGTTGCTATGGAGAGATGAGCTGAATGGTCTCCTTCATCTATACTGATCTATGATTTTGTCAGTTTAAAATTCTAACCTGTGATTTTAGTGTTGAAGAATTTTGCTGTTTAAACTTGTTTTCTTTATTGAAATGTGTCTGCTTGTCTTTGATGGAATGAAATGTCTGTAAAATCTCAGCATGCCTCAATATTCGAAGCGTTAATGCTCTTTTCCTGTTCTTTCCTTTCCCCCGATTGTTTCTTGCTCTACTTTATCTCTTTGCTCACTGTCATTCTTCGCCCTTCTCACTTTCTATACCTCCCTTTTTCACATCCTCTCCTTTACTCTTACACTTTCAATCTCTGTTCTTCCTTTCATTCCTTTTATTTGATTTGGCCGCCTATTTTTTCCTGCTTATGTTTCCCTCTGCTCCTCACAACACATTGATAAATATCTCCAACTGTCTCATTTTCTGGTCTCTGTTACTCCTTCTCCCTCCTTCTATGTCTGTTGTTCTTTCCACCTGTCTCTCTCTATTCATCTACTCCTGCATGCTTTAATCTTCCCATATCACATCTACTTTTCATCTACTCTGCATTTATTTGGTGTTCTCCCTACCTCTCTCTTTCCCTGTCTCCTGTCTGTTTCTCTCTGTTACTGTCTCTTTCCTTTCACTGTTTGTATGACTGGGTGTTTTTCTGTCTCTCTTTGTGTGTCTCTGTTTTTCTCTTTGTGTGTGTGCATCTGTCTTTGTGTGTGTGTGCATCTGTCTTTGTGTGTGTGTGTGTGTCTGTCTTTGTGTGTGTGTGCATCTGTCTTTGTGTGTGTGTGTGCATCTGTCTTTGTGTGTGTGTGTGTCTGTCTTTGTGTGTGTGTGTGTGTCTGTCTTTGTGTGTGTGTGTGCATCTGCCTTTGTGTGTGTGTGCATCTGTCTTTGTGTGTGTGTGTGTCTGTCTTTGTGTGTGTGTGTGCATCTGTCTTTGTGTGTGTGTGCATCTGTCTTTGTGTGTGTGTGCATCTGTCTTTGTGTGTGTGTGCATCTGTCTTTGTGTGTGTGTGTCTCTCTTTGTGTGTGTGTGCATCTGTCTTTGTGTGTGTGTGTGCATCTGTCTTTGTGTGTGTGTGCATCTGTCTTTGTGTGTGTGTGCGTCTGTCTTTGTGTGTGTGTGCATCTGTCTTTGTGTGTGTGTGTGTCTGTCTTTGTGTGTGTGTGCATCTGTCTTTGTGTGTGTGTGTGCATCTGTCTTTGTGTGTGTGTGTGCATCTGTCTTTGTGTGTGTGTGTGCAATTGTGTCACTGTCTCTCTGTTTGCCTCTCTCTATCTGTGTGTGTTTCTCTATTTGTCTCTGTCTGTATGTGTTTCTGTTTGCCTGTCTATACCTGTGTGTGCACCCTTATTTGTCTCTCTCTGTCATGGGTGTGTATGCCTCTCTCTTGCCCTGTTTATCTCTCTCTATCTTTGTGTATGTCTCTACCTCTATCTCTGTGTGTGTATGTGTCTCTGTTTGTGTCTCGTTCTGCCTGTGTCTGTTTGGCTCTCGTTCTGCCTTTGTCTGTTTGGCTGTTGTTTTGCCTGTGTCTATTTGGCTCTCGTTCTGCCTGTGTCTTTGGCTGTTGTTCTGCCTGTGTCTTTGGCTCTCGTTCTGCCTGTGTCTCTGTCTCTTGTTCTGCCTGTCTCTGTCTCAGAATACCACTCTTCCTGACCCCCCCTGTGCTCTCCTTGCCTGTGATAGGACTGGTTGTACTGATGGCTGTGCTGTGGTGCTGGTGGGCTGAGACCTCCCGGCATTGACCAGGTACTGATATTCTACATATTGTTATCTGTGTGTTTAGGGAGAGGCCGCACCTATTAGAGAGTTTGGGGCCCAGTGGGTTACATTTTGGCGCTCTGCGGGATACAAAGCTTGGGGCGAGTGGATTATAGTGGCATGGGTGCGGTCAAAGTTTGGGACTGTGGGGTATAGTTTGGGGGTTGAGCGAAGTGCAGTTTCGAGTGGAGCGTGGTACAGATTGCGGAGTCGAGCGGGTACAGATTGCGGAGTCGAGCGGGTACAGATTGCGGAGTCGAGCGGGTACAGATTGCGGAGTCGAGCGGGTACAGATTGCGGAGTCGAGCGGGTACAGATTGCGGAGTCGAGCGGGTACAGATTGCGGAGTCGAGCGGGTACAGATTGCGGAGTCGAGCGGGTACAGATTGCGGAGTCGAGCGGGTACAGATTGCGGAGTCGAGCGGGTACAGATTGCGGAGTCGAGCGGGTACAGATTGCGGAGTCGAGCGGGTACAGATTGCGGAGTCGAGCGGGTACAGATTGCGGAGTCGAGCGGGTACAGATTGCGGAGTCGAGCGGGTACAGATTGCGGAGTCGAGCGGGTACAGATTGCGGAGTCGAGCGGGTACAGATTGCGGAGTCGAGCGGGTACAGATTGCGGAGTCGAGCGGGTACAGATTGCGGAGTCGAGCGGGTACAGATTGCGGAGTCGAGCGGGTACAGATTGCGGAGTCGAGCGGGTACAGATTGCGGAGTCGAGCGGGTACAGATTGCGGAGTCGAGCGGGTACAGATTGCGGAGTCGAGCGGGTACAGATTGCGGAGTCGAGCGGGTACAGATTGCGGAGTCGAGCGGGTACAGATTGCGGGGTCGAGCGGGTACAGATTGCGGGGTCGAGCGGGTACAGATTGCGGGGTCGAGCGGGTACAGATTGCGGGGTCGAGCGGGTACAGATTGCGGGGTCGAGCGGGTACAGATTGCGGGGTCGAGCGGGTACAGATTGCGGGGTCGAGCGGGTACAGATTGCGGGGTCGAGCGGGTACAGATTGCGGGGTCGAGCGGGTACAGATTGCGGGGTCGAGCGGGTACAGATTGCGGGGTCGAGCGGGTACAGATTGCGGGGTCGAGCGGGTACAGATTGCGGGGTCGAGCGGGTACAGATTGCGGGGTCGAGCGGGTACAGATTGCGGGGTCGAGCGGGTACAGATTGCGGGGTCGAGCGGGTACAGATTGCGGGGTCGAGCGGGTACAGATTGCGGGGTCGAGCGGGTACAGATTGCGGGGTCGAGCCGGGTACAGATTGCGGGGGTCGAGCGGGTACAGATTGCGGGGTCGAGCGGGTACAGATTGCGGGGTCGAGCGGGTACAGATTGCGGGGTCGAGCGGGTACAGATTGCGGGGTCGAGCGGGTACAGATTGCGGGGTCGAGCGGGTACAGATTGCGGGGTCGAGCGGGTACAGATTGCGGGGTCGAGCGGGTACAGATTGCGGGGTCGAGCGGGTACAGATTGCGGGGTCGAGCGGGTACAGATTGCGGGGTCGAGCGGGTACAGATTGCGGGGTCGAGCGGGTACAGATTGCGGGGTCGAGCGGGTACAGATTGCGGGGTCGAGCGGGTACAGATTGCGGGGTCGAGCGGGTACAGATTGCGGGGTCGAGCGGGTACAGATTGCGGGGTCGAGCGGGTACAGATTGCGGGGTCGAGCGGGTACAGATTGCGGGGTCGAGCGGGTACAGATTGCGGGGTCGAGCGGGTACAGATTGCGGGGTCGAGCGGGTACAGATTGCGGGGTCGAGCGGGTACAGATTGCGGGGTCGAGCGGGTACAGATTGCGGGGTCGAGCGGGTACAGATTGCGGGGTCGAGCGGGTACAGATTGCGGGGTCGAGCGGGTACAGATTGCGGGGTCGAGCGGGTACAGATTGCGGGGTCGAGCGGGTACAGATTGCGGGGTCGAGCGGGTACAGATTGCGGGGTCGAGCGGGTACAGATTGCGGGGTCGAGCGGGTACAGATTGCGGGGTCGAGCGGGTACAGATTGCGGGGTCGAGCGGGTACAGATTGGGGCTGACGACAAGAATTCTGTTCTTATCCCGTGCGCATTGTTCAGTTGGACGCAGTTTAACCATAGCCGGAACTCGATGGAACAAAGTACTTAAAGTTTAGGAGAAGGGACCCTGGCTGATTTCCCCTCTCTCCAACCCAGGGGTCACTGGACAATGATCAGGAGCAGGAACCCGGGCTGATTTCCCCTCTCTCTAACCCAGGGGTCACAGGACAGTGATCAGGAGCAGGAACCCGGGCTGATTTCCCCTCTCTCCAACCCAGGGGTCACTGGACAGTGATCAGGAGCAGGAACCCGGGCTGATTTCCCCTCTCTCTAACCCAGGGGTCACTGGACAATGATCAGGAGCAGGAACCCGGGCTGATTTCCCCTCTCTCTAACCCAGGGGTCACAGGACAGTGATCAGGAGCAGGAACCCGGGCTGATTTCCCATCTCTCTGACCCAGGGGTCACTGGACAGTGATCAGGAGCAGGAACCCTGGCTGATTTCCCCTCTCTCTAACCCAGGGGTCACAGGACAGTGATCAGGAGCAGGAACCCGGGCTGATTTCCCCTCTCTCTAACCCAGGGGTCACTGGACAGTGATCAGGAGCAGGAACCCGGGCTGATTTCCCCTCTCTCTAACCCAGGGGTCACAGGACAGTGATCAGGAGCAGGAACCCGGGCTGATTTCCCCTCTCTCTAACCCAGGGGTCACTGGACAGTGATCAGGAGCAGGAACCCGGGCTGATTTCCCCTCTCTCTAACCCAGGGGTCACTGGACAATGATCAGGAGCAGGAACCCTGGCTGATTTCCCCTCTCTCTAACCCAGGGGTCACTGGACAGTGATCAGGAGCAGGAACCCTGGCTGATTTCCCCTCTCTCTAACCCAGGGGTCACTGGACAGTGATCAGGAGCAGGAACCCGGGCTGATTTCCCCTCTCTCTAACCCAGGGGTCACTGGACAGTGATCAGGAGCAGGAACCCGGGCTGATTTCCCCTCTCTCTAACCCAGGGGTCACTGGACAGTGATCAGGAGCAGGAACCCGGGCTGATTTCCCCTCTCTCTAACCCAGGGGTCACTGGACAGTGATCAGGAGCAGGAACCCTGGCTGATTTCCCCTCTCTAACCCAGGAGTCACTGGACAGTGATCAGGAGCTGGAACCCTGGCTGATTTCCCCTCTCTCTAACCCAGGGGTCACTGGACAGTGATCAGGAGCAGGAACCCTGGCTGATTTCCCCTCTCTCTAACCCAGGGGCTGTAGTGACCTTATTGCTCTGGCTGGGATCAGCGAACTTGGTACACATGAAGGCTCAAACTGTGAACCTTGTGTTCTGTAAGAACTTGTGTCTGCCCAGGCCCCCATTCACTCACTCAGCCACTTTAATTGCTGTCGCATAGTAATACTGCTGTGTGTATCATGTTATCACAGCTGTTTGAGATTAAAGCGTATCGCTGTCTCCCTGTCTGATTTATACCTTCACAAAATAAACCTCTCAGACCATTGCTGGTGTCTCTCCTCTACCCATTCAATGAAGCTATGGACTGGAGGCGAGCAGACAGTACAGCGACAAAGTAGATTAATCGCTCTGATTTCACCTGGTGCGAGTTCCTGATCTCAGCCTCTGCCCCATAGGCTGGGAGAATGGGAAAGAAACAGCAGTTGGTTCGGGAATCTGCAGAGATCCCCGTTATCCAGCTGATCGGAAACTAAGTGTGGGTGGGAGAGGGGGGAGTTATACCCTGACGGGGGCGAGAGTTGTCAAACTGCTGCTGTTTTGCACATTCCCCCCCCCCCCCCCAGATGTGCGCTGAGGGCTAGAATAGGGTCCTGGGGCCTGGGGGAGGGGGGACTGGGGAAAGGGAGGGTGTTGTTTTAGGGTGGTCCTGACATTGGAGAAGGAACAGAATTGATTGGGGGCATCAAATGAAAAAAACAATAAGTACTTACACATTGGAGAATCCTGAAAATTAATTTGCGCTGTTTTAAGAGACTGAAAGTGTGTGAGGCAGGATGCTGATCTGGGAAGGAGGGAAAGAAGGAGGGGAGGGAGGGAGAGGCAGGCAGCACAGAGCACAGTTAGTGTTTCAGCTGGAATTTATCTGTGACCTTTTGTGCTTTCTTTCCTGTGCAGAGTCGATCTGGAGAGTGGATTCCATTAGCGCTGATGGTTATTGCTACAGCTGGCCATTCATCCGTGTCCCAGCCTCACTCCTAACTTCTCAACAACCAAAACTAGCGATGTGTTTACTCCCTCCCCTCCCCCTCTCTCTCCCTCCCCCTCTCCCTCCCTCCCCCTCCCTCCCACTCTCCCTCCCTCCCTCCCTCCCCCTCTCTCTCCCTCCCTCCTCTCTCTCCCCTCTCCCTCTCCCCCTCCCCCTCTCTCCCTCCCCCCCTCTCGCTCCCTCCCTCCCCCCTTTCTCCCCCTCCCCCTCTCTCCCCTCTCTCTCCCTCCCTCCCCCTCTCTCTCCCTCCCCCCCTCTCCCTCCCCCCCTTTCTCTCCCTCCCCCCTTCTCTCCCTCCCCCTCTCTCTCCCTCCCCCTCCCTCCCTTCCCCTGTCTCCCTTCCCCTCTCTCCCTCCCTCCTCCCTCCTTTCCCCCTCTCTCCCTCCCTCCTTTCCCCCTCTCTCCCTCCCTCCTTTCCCCCTCCCTCCCTCCTTTCCCCCTCTCTCCTCCCTCCTTTCCCCCTCTCTCCCTCCCTCCTTTCCCCCTCTCTCCCTCCCTCCTTTCCCCTCCCTCCCTCCTTTCCCCCTCCCTCCCTCCTTTCCCCCTCTCTCCCCTCCCTCCTTTCCCCCTCTCTCCCTCCCTCCTTTCCCCCTCTCTCCCTCCCTCCTTTCCCCCTCTCTCCCTCCCTCCTTTCCCCCTCTCTCCCTCCCTCCTTTCCCCCTCTCTTCCCCTCCCTCCTTCCACCCTTCCTCTCCCCTCCCCTTCCTCTTTCCCTTCCCCTCTCCCCTCTCAGCTCCCTCCCCCCCTCCCTCCTTCCCCTCCCCCCTCCCCCCTTCTCTCCCTCAACCCTTCTTGCCCTCTCTCTTCCCCCTCACTATTTCCCCCTCTCTCCCTCCCCCCCATTTCCCCCTCCCCCCCATTTCCCCCCTATTTCCCCCTCTCCCCCCTATTTCCCCCTCCCCCCTATTTCCCCCCTCCCCCCTATTTCCCCCTCCCCCCTATCCCCCCTTCCCCCCATTTCCTCCCCCTATTTCCCCCCTCCCTCCCCCTATTTCCCCCCTCCCCCCCTATTTCCCCCCTCCCTCCCCCTATTCCCCCCCTCCCTCCCCCTATTTCCCCCCCTCCCTCCCCCTATTTCCCCCTCCCTCCCCCTATTTCCCCCCTCCCCCCCCATTTCCCCCCTCCCCCCCCCCTATTTCCCCCCTCCCCCCCCCCTATTTCCCCCCTCCCCCCCCCCTATTTCCCCCCTCCCCCCCCCCCTATTTCCCCCCTCCCTCCCCCTATTTCCCCATGGTTTCCAAGCCTCAGTGTTGGTCTGCTCTGCTCTCCTTCTCTCGGTGTCCTGTTTTGCAGTCTGCTGCTGCACTAGGCACGCTGCAGTACTGGGAACGCTGCAGTACTGGGAACGCTGCTGTACATATCAGCACATCCGGAATTTCTGAACTGCCACACACTGGCTAGGTGATGTGCACTGCACACTGTTCTTTATCTGTTTTCTCTGGCAGGATTGGACTGAAAAGCTTCTCTAAATACAGGATGAAATAATCAGCAGCTGCCCACGAGACACCCCGGAGCTGGGGCGAGTCAGAGGTCCTGAGTGCGCATAAATTAACAGAGACCGTTCATGATCAGGGTTCATACCATGGATCTCAGAATGTTTCTTCACCCACTTTTAATTACTTCTCCCACCTACAGAGACACTGCCGTTAATAGATAAACCGTCAGTTATTATATAATAATATGTTGATGCTCTGTGCCATTTCATGGTGGACCCTCGATGGTTATTGTGGTTGTTTGGGCTCCCTGGTTGACCCTCAGTGACCGACCCTCAGTGACTGACCCTCAGTGATTGACCCTCAGTGAGTGATTGACCCTCAATGAGTGACCCTCAGTGAGTGATTGACCCTCAGTGAGTGATTGACCCTCAGTGAGTGATTGACCCTCAGTGATTGACCCTCAGTGAGTGATTGACCCTCAGTGACTGACCCTCAATGATTGTCCCTCAGTGAGTGATTGACCCTCAGTGACTGACCCTCAATGATTGTCCCTGAGTGATTGACCCTCAGTGAGCGACTGACCCTCAGTGAGTGGTTGACCCTCAGTGAGTGAATGACCCTCAGTGACTGACCCTCAGTGAGTGATTGACCCTCAATGATTGACCCTGTGACCAACCTCAGTGAGTGACCCTCAGTGAGTGACCGACCCTCAGTCAGTGATTGACCCTCTGAGTGATTGACCCTCAGTCAGTGATTGACCCTCAGTGAATGACCCTCAGTGAGTGACCCTCAGTGATTGACCCTCAGTCAGTGATTGACCCTCAGTGACTGACCCTCAATGATTGTCCCTCAGTGATTGACCCTCAGTGAGTGACTGACCCTCAGTGAGTGATTGACCCTCAGTGATTGACCCTCAGTGATTGATCCTCAGTGAGTGATTGACCCTCAGTGAGTGATTGATCCTCAGTGATTGACCCTCAGTGAGTAATTGACCCTCAGTGATTGACCCTCAGTGACTGACCCTCAATGATTGTCCCTCAGTGAGTGACCCTCAGTGATTGACCCTCAGTGAGTGATTGACCCTCAGTGATTGACCCTCACTGAGTGACCCTCAGTGACTGACCCTCAGTGACTGATTGACCCTCAGTGATTGATCCTCAGTGACTGATTGACCCTCAGTGATTGACCCTCAGTGAGTAACTGACCCTCAGTGATTTACCCTCAGTGAGTAATTGACCCTCAGTGATTGACCCTCAGTCAGTGATTGACCCTCAGTGATTGACCCTCAGTGAGTAATTGACCCTTAGTGAGTGATTAACCCTCAGTGATTGACCCTCAGTGAGTGATTGACCCTCGGTGAGTGATTGACCCTCAGTGAATGACCCTCAGTGAGTGACCCTTAGTGATTGACCCTCAGTGAGTGATTGACCTTCAGTGATTGACCCTCAGTGAGTGATTGACCCTCAGTGAGTGATTGACCCTCAGTGATTGACCCTCAGTGAGTGATTGACCCTCAGTGAGTGATTGACCTTCAATGAGTGACCCTCAGTGATTGACCCTCAGTGAGTGATTGACCCTCAGTGAGTGATTGACCCTCAGTGAGTGATTGACCCTCAGTGAGTGATTGACCCTCAGTGATTGACCCTCAGTGAGTGATTGACCCTCAATGAGTGACCCTCAGTGATTGACCCTCAGTGAGTGATTGACCTTCAGTGACTGACACTCAATGATTGTGCCTCAGTGATTGACCCTCAGTGAATAACTGACCCTCAGTGGTTGACCCTCAGTGACCGACCTCAGTGAGTGGCCGACCCTCAGTCAGTGATTGACCCTCAGTCAGTGATTGACCCTCAGTGAGTGATTGACCCTCAGTGATTGACCCTCAGTGATTGACCCTCAGTCAGTGATTGACCCTCAGTGATTGACCCTCAGTCAGTGATTGACCCTCAGTGAATGACCCTCAGTGATTGCCCCTCAGTGATTGACCCTCAGTGAGTGATTGACCCTCAGTGAATGACCCTCAGTGAGTGACCGACCCTCAGTGAGTGACCCTCAGTGACTGACCCTCAGTCAGTGATTGACCCTCAGTGATTGACCCTCAGTCAGTGATTGACCCTCAGTGAATGACCCTCAGTGAGTGACCCTCAGTGATTGACCCTCAGTGACTGACCCTCAATGATTGTCCCTCAGTGATTGACCCTCAGTGAGTGACCGACCCTCAGTGAGTGATTGACCCTCAGTGAGTGACCCTCAGTGAGTGATTGACCCTCAGTGATTGACCCTCACTGAGTGACCCTCAGTGACTGATTGACCCTCAGTGAGTGATTGACCCTCAGTGATTGATCCTCAGTGAGTGATTGACCCTCAGTGATTGACCCTCAGTGATTGATCCTCAGTGAGTGATTGACCCTCAGTGAGTGATTGATCCTCAGTGATTGACCCTCAGTGAGTAATTGACCCTCAGTGATTGATCCTCAGTGAGTGATTGACCCTCAGTGAGTGATTGATCCTCAGTGATTGACCCTCAGTGAGTAATTGACCCTCAGTGATTGACCCATGAGTGATTGACCCTCAGTGATTGACCCTCAGTGAGTAATTGACCCTCAGTGAATGATTGACCCTCAGTGATTGACCCTCAGTGAGTGATTGACCCTCAGTGAGTAATTGACCCTCAGTGAGTGATTGACCCTCAGTGAGTAATTGACCCTCAGTGAGTGATTGACCCTCGGTGAGTGATTGACCCTCAGTGAATGACCCTCAGTGATTGACCCTCAGTGAGTGATTGACCCTCAGTGAGTGATTGACCCTCAGTGAGTGATTGACCCTCAGTAATTGACCCTCGGTGAGTGATTGACCCTCAGTGATTGACCTTCAGTGAGTAATTGACCCTCAGTGAGTGATTGACCCTCAGTGAGTGATTGACCCTCAGTGAGTGATTGACCCTCAGTGAGTGATTGACCCTCAGTAATTGACCCTCGGTGAGTGATTGACCCTCAGTGATTGACCTTCAGTGAGTAATTGACCCTCAGTGAGTGATTGACCCTCAGTGAGTGATTGACCCTCAGTGAGTGATTGACCCTCAGTGAGTGATTGACCCTCGGTGAGTGATTGACCCTCAGTGAATGACCCTCAGTGATTGATTGACCCTCAGTGAGTGATTGACCCTCAATGAGTGACCCTCAGTGATTGACCCTCAGTGAGTGATTGACACTCAGTGGGTGATTGACCCTCAGTGAGTGATTGACCCTCAGTAATTGACCCTCGGTGAGTGATTGACCCTCAGTGATTGACCCTCAATGATTGACCTTCAGTGAGTAATTGACCCTCAGTCAGTGATTGACCCTCAGTGATTGACCCTCAGTGAGTAATTGACCCTAAGTGAGTGATTGACCCTCGGTGAGTGATTGACCCTCAGTGAATGACCCTCAGTGAGTGACCCTCAGTGACTGACCCTCAGTGAGTGACCAACCCTCAGTGAGTGATTGACCCTCAGTGATTGACCCTCAGTGAGTGACCCTCAGTGAGTAACCCTCAGTGATTGACCTTCAATGATTTCCGTTTGGTATCTTGGGCTTGGTGGATGGGTCCTGGTCATTCAATGCTTTCAGCTGAGTGCTGGACCCACTGTGATTTCCTTTGGGCAGTTTGTGCTCGGTGTTGGACCTTTGAGAGTTGGTGTTTGGCAGTTTGGGCTTTGTAGCGGACCTTTGGTGATTGCCATTTGGCAGTTTGAGCTAGGAGACTGATTCTCAGTAGTTTACAGATGCTGTCTATCACAGATGGAGTTACGGCTGCAAATATTGCCCCCTCGTGCTACACTTATTCCCCCCCTCCCCCCCCATTACAGTAGTTTATTTGAACATAAAAACAGCAATCATATCAGCTCTCAACCTTCTCTCCACCAGTGAGAACATGCCCAATTTACATAATCGCTCCTCATACTCCAATCCCTCCATCTCCTCAATCATTCTGGTTGCTCTCTTCTGTATCCTTTCAATATCCTTTCTGAACAGTGGTGAACCTATGCACAGTATTCTAAGTGTGATTGCACCAATGATTTATAAAGTGGCATGATTACCCCGCTACTTCAGCTCACCTTTTAATACAGCTCAACATCTGATTTGCTTTATCCACTGCCACCGAGCATTGTTGCGATAGCTTCAGTTTATTGCCAATCAGGATCTCCAGATCTCTTTCATTTTCCATGCACATTATTTTCTTTCCATTTAACTAATAGCCCCTTCTTGGATTTGTTTTGTCCCCATGTGAAGCACTTTGCATTTCTCTACGTTGAATTTAATCTACCACCTGTCTGCCCAATTCCAAGTATATTCAAATCCTCTAGTAGCTTATCCTGTTCAGCTTTGGAGTCTACCACCTTCATTAGCTTTGTATCATAGAATCATAGAATGGTTACAGCAAGGAAGAAGGCCATTCAGCCCATCGAGCCCATGCTGGCTCTCTGCACGAGCACTTCAGCTAGTCCCACTCCCCCGCACTTTCCCCGTAGCCTTGCAAATCTTTTCCCTACAATACTTATCCAACTCCCTTTTGAAAGCCGTGATTGAGTCTGCCTCCACCACCCTTTCAGGCAGTGCATTCCAGATCTTAACCACTCGCTGAGTAAAAAAGTTTTCCCTCATGTCGCCTTTGGTTCTTCTGCCAATCACCTTAAATCTGTGTCCTCTGGTTCTCGACCCTTCTGCCTATGGGAACAGTTTCCCTCTATCTACTCTGTCCAGACCCTTCATGATTTTGAACACCTCTATCAAATCTCCTCTCAATCTTCTCTGCTCTAAGGAGAACAACCCCAGCTTCTCCAGTCTATCCACATAACTGAAGCCCCTCATCCCCGGAATAATTCTCATAAATCTTTTCTGCACCCTCTCTAAGGCCTTCACATCCTTCCTAAAGTGTGGTGCCCAGAATTGGACACATACTCCAGTTGAGATCTAACCAGTGTTTTATACAGGTTCATCATAATTTCCACGCTTTTGTATTCTGTACCTCTATTCATGAAGCCCAGGATCCCATAAGCTTTTTTAACTGCTTTCTCAACCTGCCCTGCCACCCTGTGATTTGTGCACACATACCCCCAGGTCTCTCTGTTCATGCACCCCCCTCTAGGATTGTACCATTTCGTTTATATTTCCTTTCCTCATTCTTTCTACCAAAATGTATCACTTCACACTTTTGTGTCAAATTTCATCTGCCATGTGTCCGCCCATTCCACCAGCCTGCCTATGTCCTCTTGAAGTCTATCACTATCCTCCTCACTGTTCACTATACTTCCAAGTTTTGTGTCATCTGCAAATTTTGAAATTGTGCCCTGTACACTCACATCCAAGTCATTAATATATATCCAGAAAAGCAGTGGTCCTAGAACCGATCCTCGGGGAACACCACTGTATACCTTCCTCCAGTTCGAAAAACAACCATTCACCACTACTCTCTGTTTCCTGCCACTTAGCCAATTTAATATCCATGCAGCCACTGTCCCTTTTATTCCATGGGCTTCAACTTTGCCGGCAAGCCTATTATGTGGCACTTTGTCGAACGCCTTTTGAAAATCCATGTACACCACATCAACTCTCTCTGTTACCTCATCAAAAAACTCAATCAAGTTGATTAAACATGATTTGCCTTTAACAAATCCGTGCTAGCTTTCCTTAATTAATCCACGCTTGTCCAAGTGACTGTTAATTTTGTCCCTGATTATTGTTTCTAAAAGCTTCCCCACTATTGAGGTTAAACTGACTGGCCTGTAGTTGCTGGGTTTATCTTTACACTCTTTTTTGAACAAGGGTGTAACATTTGCAATTCTCCAGTCCTCTGGCACCACTCCTGTATGTAAGGAGGATTGGAAGATTATGGCCAGTACCTCTGCGATTTCTTCCTTCACTTCCCTCAGCATCCTAGGATGCATCCCATCCGGTCCTGGTGACTTATCTACTTTAAGTACAGCCAGCCTTTCTAGTACCTCCTCTTTATCAATTTTTATCCCATCCAGTATCTCCTCTACCTCCTCCTTCACTATGTCTATGACAGCATCTTTTTCCTTGGTGAAGACAGATGCAAAGTACTTATTTAGCACCTCAGCCATACCCTCTGCCTCCATGCGAAGGTCTCCTTTTTGGTCCCTGATCGGTCCCACCCCTCCTCTTACTAGACGTTTACTATTTATATGCCTATAGAAGACCTTTGGATAACCTTTTATGTTAGCTGCCATTCTATTCTCATACCCTCTCTTTGCCCCTCTTCTTTTTCACTTCTCCTCTGAACTTTCTATATTTAGCCTGATTCTCAGATGTATTCTTGACCTGACATCTATCATATGCGCTCTTTTTCTGATTCATCTTACTCTCTCTCTTTTGTCATCCAGGGAGCTCTGACTTTAGTTGTCCTATCTTTCCCCCTAGTGGGAATGTATCTCAACTGTACCTGAACTATTTCCTCTTTAAAGGCAGCCCATTGTTGCATTACAGTTTTGCCTGCCAATCTTTGATTCCAATTTACCTGAACCAGATCTGTTCTCATCCCACTGAAATTGGCCTTCCTCCAATTAAGTATTTTTATTCTAGATTGCTTCCTGTCCTTTTCCATAGCTAATCTAAACCTTATGATACTATGATCACTGTTCCCTAAATGTTCACCTACTGACACTTGCTTCACTTGACCTACCTCATTCCCCAGAACCAGATCCAGCAACATCTCCTTCTTCGTTGGGCCAGAAACATACTGATCAAGAAAGTTCTCCTGAACACACGTCAGAAATTCTTCCCCCGCTCTGCCCTTTACACTATTACTATCCCAGCCTATATTAGGATAGTTGAAGTCCCCCATTATCACTACTCTATAGTTCTTGCATCTCTCTGTAATTTCTCTGCAAATTTGCTCTTCCATATTTTTCCCACTAGTTGGTGGCCTACAGAATACACCTAGTAGTGTAATGGCACCTCTATTATTTATTAACTCTAGCCATATAGATTCTGTCCTTGACCCCTCTCTCACCAGCACTGTAACGTTTTCCTTAACCAATACTACCACACCACCACCTATCTTTCCTTCCCTATCTTTCCTGAACACCTTATATCTAGGAATATTTAATACCCAATCCTGCCCTTTTTTGAGCCTACAAATTTACAAATCTACAAATTTAGCCAGTGTGCTTGTGATCCCTATCTCCAGGTGTTATATATACAAGAGTGTTATACCCAGTAACACACGGTGTGTTAGTATATAATATATATACAGGAGTGTTATACCCAGTAACACACGGTGCGTTAGTATATAATATATACAGGAGTGTTATACCCAGTAACACACGGTGTGTTAGTATATAATATATATACAGGAGTGTTATACCCAGTAACACACGGTGTGTTAGTGAGTGTTATACCCAGTAACACACGGTGTGTTAGTATATAATATATATACAGGAGTGTTATACCCAGTAACACACGGTGTGTTAGTATATAATATATACAGGAGTGTTATACCCAGTAACACACGGTGCGTTAGTATATAATATATACAGGAGTGTTATACCCAGTAACACACGGTGTGTTAGTATATAATATATATACAGGAGTGTTATACCCAGTAACACACGGTGCGTTAGTATATAATATATACAGGAGTGTTATACCCAGTAACACACGGTGCGTTAGTATATAATATATACAGGAGTGTTATACCCAGTAACACACGGTGCGTTAGTATATAATATATACAGGAGTGTTATACCCAGTAACGTGCTGTGAGTGCAGCTTGTGTAGGAGCACCATAGGATCACTAGACCAATGGCAGGTTCCTGACAGTACATACGATGTTTTCATTTTGAGACATCTACTGGTCCCCGACTGTTCCCGGACCCTGAACGAGTAACGGGTTGGATTCTGGGGGATGTGGAATACCTGCGGTTGCTGTAGCCCAGGACCCCTATGTGCCACACTCGAAAACAGCACCAGAGAATGGGTATAGAGGAGCTGGTGCTCCACCTGATCCATCATTGCAAGCACCATTCGAGTGCTCAAGCTGCACTTGCCGAAGTTTTCCTGATCGTATTCAGGTGCTGCACAACCTGTCTATGGACAGGGGAATGCACCTGGAGCAGCAGCAAGAGTCCTCGCAGGGAAATGGAGGACGGTCCTGAGGAACAGCAAGAAGCAATGCTGCCATCAACCAATAGCCCCATTGGCAGCAGATCAAGGTACTGCGTAGTCATTCATCCTTCTCCTCAACTACATTGCTCGCTAACAAGACCACCACATCCCTGCAAACATTATCTCCGTCCCATTACCAGGAATATCTGGCACACAACACCCAGGAGAAAGTTCCTTTGTCTCGGCAACACTAGTGTCCTTCCCCTCACCATACGCGACCAATTGAAAGAGGGCCCCAACACCGTCTGCTACATGCTCAGTACTTTATTCCTGTACAATCCCAGGCCTAGTATCTGTGCCCAAGGTTTCTCCCCTTCCTGTCAGTGGCTGTGAGGTGTGCTTTCCGAATTAATCCGGTGTGACTCTGTAATCACTGTGGCAGAGTCTGAGGATTGTCTGTCTGTGTTACTGAGAGGCTCATGCGATGGAGCTGGCTCTGCAACTTAGGCAGAATGGACCCCAAATAGTCCTGTGTGGCTAGCTGCCTATCCACTGGTACAGGTGCCACCTTGGCCAGGCTGCCTTCATATGGGGGCGGGGGAGTGCTGGACTGACCCGAGTGTGTTACCATCTGGAGAGACAGCACCATCACCCATTGCCTGCCCCTGCTGCCAGCATCCATGCCACTCTGCCTACTGCCCTAGTGAGCAGACCCAATCCCAGCACTGACGGTATGAAGTCTGCCCCCATCTCTATCTCGTGGCCAAGATCCTAGCCAATCAGGATGTCCATTGGCAGCCCAGGGCCTGTGTGGCAGCTGTGGTGAGGGCTCAGGTGGTGCTACAGATGTCCCTGTAGTTGCCACTTATTCCAAGGCTGGGTGCATGCTCTCCATTCCCTCCCTGAGAACCCACTCCTGCTCCCAGTTGCAGGAAGCACCTTGACAAATCCCCCAGTGACTCCGCAATCACTTGTGTTCTGAAACCATTTGTTTTTCAATGTCTGGGTCAGGGAGGGCAGTGTCCGTGACCTCAACATCTCGGGGAGAAGCGACCTGACACTCCAGACAGCTGTGTGCTGCTTCTCTGGCAACATCTGCCCTGGCTCCTACTCACCCGTGCTCTGTGGGTCACACTCGGAGCACTCCTCACACACTGTATCCCCCGGGGTGAAAGGCTAAGGGGAGAGTAGGGCAGTGGAATTAGTTTGGGATTGATACAGGACTATGAGGAGAATGGGGAAGTGGGATTAGTTTGGGATTGATACAGGGCTATGGGGAGAGAACGGGGCAGTGGGGTTTGTTTGGGATTGATACAGGGCTATGGGGAGAATGGGGAAGTGGGATTAGTTTGGGATTGATACAGGGCTATGGGGAGAGAACGGGGCAGTGGGGTTTGTTTGGGATTGATACAGGGCTATGGGGAGAATGGGGAAGTGGGATTAGTTTGGGATTGATACAGGGCTATGGGGAGACAACGGGGCAGTGGGGTTTGTTTGGGATTGATACAGGGCTATGGGGAGGGAATGGGACTGTGGGGTTTGTTTGGGATTGATACAGGGCTATGGGGAGGGAATGGGGCTGTGGGGTTTGTTTGGGATTGATATAGGGCTATGGGGAGGGAATGGGGCTGTGGGGTTTGTTTGGGATTGATACAGGGCTATGGGATTAGTTTGGGATTGATACAGGTCTATGGAGAGAGTGGAGCAGTGGGATTAGTTTGGGATTGATACAGGGCTATGGGGAGGGAATGGGGCAGTGGGATTAGTTTGGGATTGATACAGGGCTATGGAGAGAGTGGAGCAGTGGGATTAGTTTGGGATTGATACAGGTCTATGGGGAGAGAGCGGGGCAGTGGGATTAGTTTGGGATTGATACAGGTCTATGGGGAGAGAGCGGGGCAGTGGGATTAGTTTGGGATTGATACAGGTCTATGGGGAGAGAGCGGGGCAGTGGGATTAGTTTGGGATTGATACAGGTCTATGGGGAGAGAGCGGGGCAGTGGGATTAGTTTGGGATTGATACAGGTCTATGGGGAGAGAGCGGGGCAGTGGGATTAGTTTGGGATTGCTCTAGTGAGCTGACACAGACACAATAGGCCGAATGGCCTGTGCTGTAAGTTTCTGTAGCTCTGTGTGTGTATTTCGATGGTCCTACAGTTTTTTGGTTCTGAGATTCCATGGTAAGGTTACCCCAGTGAAACAAAGAGTGGAGGGACAATTCCTGTTAAACTGCCTACATTTTGGCGAAGTTCTGTTTTTTGGAAATATATAAAAAGTTGTTCTAAAAATAGGTTGAAATGTGAAGGCAGAGAGAGACCTGACCCCAAACTCAGAGTGTAGACAACTGCAACAACTTGCATTTACACAGCGCCTTTAACGTAGTAAAGTGTCCCAAGGTGCTTCACAGGAGTGAAATTTGATACTGAGCTACATTAGGAGATATGAGGACAGGTGACTGAAAGATTGGTGAAAGAGGTCGTTTTCAAGGAGCATCTTAAAGGAGGAAAGAGAGGCGGAGAGGTTTAGGGAGGGAATTCCAGAGCTTAGGGTCTAAGCAGCTGAAGGCACGGCCACGAAATGGTGGAGCAAAGGAAATCGGGGATGCACAAGATGACAGAATTGGAGGAGCGCAGAGATCCCAGGAACAAATATTTAAAAAGAACCTCGGAGGGTTGTAGGACTGGAGGAGGTTACAGAGGGGCGATCTTCATTCACTGCCCTCCGATCACTGGCTCACCCAGCTGCCGTATGTCTGTTGGTTATAAACGTTCTGTGAATATTCCTACGAATAATTTCATTGATATTGAATGTAAGTAAGAAATGAATTTTTTGTAAAATAATGCAAAATCAGGTGCAGCATTGAGGGCCTGCTTTTGAGGCTCACTCTATCGTCTGCATTGTACCAGTGGGTAACAGCTGGGTGACGTTATCAGCTGACCCTTTCACTCAAACATCTGCATACTCCTGGCCAGCTGCTCTGGGTATAGATCGGAGTGAAGGAGGAACAAGGAGACTGTGAGTGGTGCTCAGCACCAGCTTGCTTCCCCTTCACATTCATTTTTGCCTTCATATTTCCCCCTTAATTTGTACTTTGGTATGAGCCTTGCACCCAGCCTCTGCCTCTCTGGGCCGGGAGGGAAGGCTGGCTGAGTTCTAAAGACTTTCCTATGTTGCTTTACTGGGGCCACACTGGCCATGAAGATGAGAATCAGTTCTCTAAATTTGTGCTGAAAATTGCCTTGGTGAGCAAGCGGCAGAAGTCACCAGCACATTGAAACTCAACTCACGGGCCCCCAGAGATAGGGTCTCAGGGAGTCCTGGCCTCCCAGAGATGGGGTTCCGGGGAATCCAGACCCCCCAGAGATGGGGTCCCGGGGAGCCCTGGCCTCCCAGAGATGGGGTTCCGGGGAATCCAGACCCCACAGTGATAGGGTCCCAGGGAGTCCTGGCCTCCCAGAGATGGGGTTCCGGGGAATCCAGACCCCCCAGAGATGGGGTCCCAGGGAGTCCTGGCCTCCCAGAGATGGGGTTCCGGGGAATCCAGACCCCCCAGAGATGGGGTCCTGGGGAGCCCTGGCCTCCCAGAGATGGGGTTCCGGGGAATCCTGGCTCCCCAGAGATGGGGTCCCAGGGAGTCCTGGCCTCCCAGAGATGGGGTTCCGGGAAATCCAGACCCCCCAGAGATGGGGTCCCGGGGAGCCCTGGCCTCCCAGAGATGGGGTTCCGGGGAATCCTGGCTCCCCAGAGATGGGGTCCCAGGGAGTCCTGGCCCTCCCAGAGATGGGGGTCTGGCGCATCCTGCCCCCTCACCCCTCCCCAGCGATGAGATACCGGGGAGTCCTGGCCATTCTGCAATGTCTCACCCACTGCCTGCTGTACTTCTCTGATGTGAGTTAATATGGTTCTCTGTTTTTGTTGCTGGGGCTGCATTCAGTGGAATGTATTTTGCTTATCAATGGTTTAATAATAATTATTTCAAATTGATAAAATGCTGTAATGTTTCCTCATTTTTCAATAAATCATCAGAAAAAGCAATGAGGATTTATTACCCTGCCACCTGATAATAAAAGGAAATTAATCCAAATGATAACGGGAATTTCACCCCGATAATAACAGGACAATCAACCTGATAACAACAACTTGTATTTATATAGCACCTTTAATGTAGTAAACTGTCCCAAGGCGCTTTACAGAAGTGTCATAAACCAAAATTTGACACTGAGCCACATAAGGAGATTGCAGGACAGATGACCAAAAGCTTGGTCAAAGAGGTAGGTTTTAAGAAGCGCCTTCAAGGAGGAGAGAGAGGCGGAGAGGTTTATGGAGGGAATTCTAGAGCTTAGGGCCGAGGCAGCTGAAGGGATGGCTGCCAATGGTGGAGCGATTGAATTGGGGATGCACCAGAGAGCAGAATTAGAGCAGCAAGACAATCACCCCGATAACAATAGGAAATACACCCCGATAACGAGGAATTTCGCCACGATAGCAATAGGAAATACACTGATAAGAAAAGGAAATGCACCCTGATAACAGGAAATTCACCCCAATAACAAAAGGAAATTCACCCCGATAACAACAGAAAATTCACCCCGATACCTTAATGCGAGAAGCATCAGGAACAAGGTAGATGAATTAGCTGTGGAAATAGAGGTTAATAATTATGACCTAATTGGGATTACGGAAACATGGTTGCAGGGTGAGCAGGGCTGGGAGCTTAACATACAGGGGTATTCAGTATTTAGGAAGGATCGACAAAAAAGAAAGGGAGGAGGGGTAGCATTGCTAGTAAAAGAGGGGATAAATGCAATTGAAAGGAAGGATATTAACTCAGTTAATACAGAATCTATATGGGTGGAGCTAAGAAATAGCGAGGGGCGAAAAACATTAATAGGAGTGGTATATAGGCCTCCAAATAGTAAAATAGAGGTTAGGGAGGGCATCACGAGGGAAATTAGAGAAGCGTGCAATAAGAGCACAGCTGTCATCATAGGTGACTTTAACTTACATATAGATTGGACTAGCCTAATCAGTAAAAATAATGAGGAGGAGGAATTCCTTGAGTGTTTGAGGGATGGTTATCTGGATCAATATGTCGAGGAACCAACTCGGGAACAGGCTATATTGGACTGGGTACTGTGCAATGAGAAGGGACTAATCAGTAATCTTGTTGTACGGGGACCCTTGGGTCAGAGCGATCATAACATGATCGATTTCTCACTCGAAATGGAGAGCGAAGAAATTGACTCAGAGACTAAGGTCCTGAATTTAAACAAGGGGAATTATGATGCCATGAGACGGGAACTGAGTAGGTCTGATTGGACAACGTTCCTGGGAGGACTGGCGGTAGATAAACAATGGCAAACATTTAAAGATAGAATGACAAAATTGCAAAAATTGTTTATACCAATCTGGCATAAAAGGAAATCTAAAAAGGTGACTCAACCGTGGATAACAGGGGAAATTAGAGACAGCATAAAATCCAAAGATAGGGCGTATAAAATAGCCAAAAAAAGCGCCAGAGCGGAAGATTGGGAACAGTTTAAGATAGAGCAAAGGAGGGCAAAGGGCATAATCAAGAGGGGCAAAATAGCTTACGAAAACAAGCTGGCGGAAAATATAAAAACTAACTCCAAAAGCTTTTATAAGTATATCAAAAGGAAAAGACTGGTGAAAACCAAAGTTGGTCCATTGCAGTCAGATACGGGGGAATATATAATGGGAAATAAGGAAATGGCAGATCAACTAAATGCATACTTTGGGTCAGTCTTTACGAAGGAAGACACAAAAAACCTCCCTGGGATATCGGGAAAAATAGGGACATTGGCAAAGGAGGAACTGACGCAAATCAATATCTCTAAGGATATGGTGTTAAGGAAGCTAAAGGGATTGAAGGTGGACAAATCCCCAGGGCCTGATAACATGCATCCTAGGGTACTGAAGGAGGTGGCCCTAGAGATAGCGGATGCACTAAGGATGATTTTTCAGAATTCATTAGACTCGGGAACAGTGCCGATGGATTGGAGGGTAGCTAACGTTACCCCACTATTCAAAAAGGGGGGTAGGGAAAAAGCAGGTAATTACAGACCTGTAAGCCTTACATCAGTTGTGGGCAAAATGCTGGAGTCCATCATTAAGGATGAAATAGCGGAGCACTTAGCAAATGGGGACAGGATAGGACAGAGTCAACATGGATTTACAAAGGGTAAATCGTGCTTGACTAATCTATTGGAATTTTTTGAGGGAGTAACTGGTAGAATAGATGGGGGAGAGCCAGTAGATGTGGTGTACCTGGACTTCCAAAAGGCCTTCGATAAGGTCCCACATAAAAGATTAGCATGGAAAATTGAGGCTCATGGGATAAAGGGGAAAGTTTTGGCGTGGATAGGGAACTGGCTGTCAGATAGAAAACAGAGAGTTGGAATAAACGGCTCATTTTCTGAATGGCAGGCAGTAACAAGTGGGGTACCACAGGGATCTGTCCTGGGCCCCCAGCTGTTCACAATTTACATTAATGACCTGGATCAGGGAGTCGGATGCAGCATTTCCAAATTTGCAGACGACACTAAACTAGGAGGGGGGGTGGGCTCAGAGGAAGAGACCAGGAAGCTCCAGAGCGATTTGGACAGACTGGGCGATTGGGCGGATAAATGGCAGATGCACTATAATGTGGACAAGTGCGAAGTTATCCACCTTGGGTGCAGGAACGGGAGGGCAAATTATTATTTAAATGGCAATAGATTGGGAGAGGGGGAAGTACAGAGAGACCTGGGTGTTCTTGTACACCAGTCACTGAAGGCGAGCATGCAGGTGCAACAGGCGGTCAAGAAGGCAAACGGTATGCTGGCCTTCATAGCAAAAGGGTTAGAATACAGGAACAGGGATACCTTGCTGCAGCTGTACAGGGCACTGGTGAGACCACACCTCGAGTACTGTGTACAGTTTTGGTCGCCTCATCTGAGGAAGGATGTTCTTGCCATGGAGGGGGTGCAGCGGCGATTCACCAGGCTGATACCAGGAATGGCGGGAATGACCTATGAGGAGAGACTATGTAGTTTAGGGATGTACACACTGGAGTTTAGAAGATTGAGAGGGGACCTCATAGAAGTGTATAAAATTCTGACAGGTCTAGACAGACTGGATGCAGAAGGAATGTTTCCCTTGGCGGGTGAGAACAGAACTAGAGGACATAATTTAAGGATAAGGGCTAAACCATTTAGGACAGAGATGAGGGGGAATTTCTTCACTCAGAGAGTGGTGAACCTGTGGAACTCATTGCCACAGAGGGCAGTGTACGCCAGCTCATTAAATATATTTAAGAGGGAATTAGATATATTTCTACGGGCAAAAGGGGTTAAGGGTTACGGAGAGAAGGCGGGGACGGGATACTGAATTAAAGGATCAGCCATGATCTCATCGAATGGCGGAGCAGGCACGAAGGGCCGAATGGCCTACTCCTGCTCCTATCTTCTATGTATCTATGTATAACAACAGAAAATTCACCTCGATAACAACAGAAAATTCACCTCGATAACAACAGGAAATTCACCTCGATAACAACAGGAAATTCACCTTGATAACAATAGGAAATTCACCCCAATAACAATTGGAATTTCACCCCGATAACAGGAAATTCACCCCAATAACAAAAGGAAATTCACCCCGATAACAAAAGGAAATTCACCCCGATAACAACAGAAAATTCACCCTGATAACAACAGAAAATTCACCTCGATAACAACAGGAAATTCACCTTGATAACAATAGGAAATTCACCCCAATAACAATTGGAATTTCACCCCGATAACAATAGGAAATGCACCCTGATAACAGGAAATTCACCCCAATAACAAAAGGAAATTCACCCCGATAACAACAGAAAATTCTCCCTGATAACAACAGAAAATTCACCACGATAACAACAGGAAATTCACCTTGATAACAATAGCAAATTCACCCCAATAACAATTGGAATTTCACCCGGATAACAATAGGAAATTCACCCTGAAAACAACAGGAAATTCACCCTGATAACAAAAGGAAATTCACCCTGATAACAACAGGAAATTCACCCTGATAACAGTAGGAATTTCACCCTGATAACAATAGGAAATTCACCCTGATAACAATAGGAAATTCACCCTGATAACAACAGAAAATGCAAACTGATGACAGGAAATTCACCCCAATAACAATAGGAAATGCACCCTGATAACAAAAGGAAATTCACCCTGATAACAACAGGAAATTCACCCTGATAACAGTAGGAATTTCACCCTGATAACAATAGGAAATTCACCCTGATAACAATAGGAAATTCACCCTGATAACAACAGAAAATGCAAACTGATGACAGGAAATTCACCCCAATAACAATAGGAAATGCACCCTGATAATAAAAGGAATTTCACCCCGATAACAATAGGAAATTCACGCCGATAACAACAAAATGTACCCCAATAATAACAGGACAATCTGTCGGATAACAATAGGAATTACACCCGGATAACAATAGGAAATTCACCAAAATAATAACAGGAAATTCACCCTGATAACAACAGGAAATTCACCCAGATAACAATAGGAATTTCACCCTGAAAACAACAGGAAATTCACCTTGATAACAACAGGAATTGCACCCTGATAACAATAGGAAATTCACCTCAATAACAACAGGTAATTCACTCTGATAACAACAGGAAATTCATCCCAATAATAAAAGGAAATTCACCCTGGTAACAATAGGAAATTCACCTCAATAACAACAGGAAATTCACCCTGAAAACAATAGGAAATTCACTCTGATAACAATAGGAATTGCACCCTGATAACAATAGGAAATTCACCCTGATAACAATAGGAAATTCGCCCAGATAACAACAGGAAATTCACCCCAATAACAAAAGGAAATTCAACCCGATTACAATAGGAATTTCAACCCGATAACAATAGGAAATGCACCCTTCAAACAATAAGAAATTCACCCTGATAACAATAGGAATTTCACCCTGATAACAATAGGAAATGCAACCCGATAACAATAGGAAATGCACCCTGAGAACAATAAGAAATTCACCCCAATAACAACAGGTAATTCACCCCGATAACATAGGTAATTCACCCTGATAACAATAGGAAATTCACCCCGATAACAATAGGTAATTCACCCGATAACAATAGGAAATTCACCCTGATAACAATAGGAAATTCATCTCGAAAACAAGAGGAAATTCACCCCAATAACAATAGGAAATTCACACCAATAACAATAGGAAATTCACCCCGATAACAACAGGTAATTCGCCCTGATAACAACATGAAATGCAAACTGGTGACAGAAAATTCACCCCAATAACAATAGGAAATGCACCCTGAGAACAATAAGAATTTCACCCTGATAACAATAGAAATTTCACCCCAATAACAATAGGAAATGCACCCCGATAACAACAGGAAATGCATTCTGCAGACAATAGAAATTAACCCTGATAACAATAGCAATTTCACCCCGATAACAATAGGAAATTCACCCTGATAACAATAGGAATTTCACCCCAATAACAAAAGGAAATGCACCCTGAGAACAATGACAAATTCACCCTGATAACAATAGGAATTTCACCATGATAACAATAGGAAATTCACCCCGATAATAACAGGAAATGCACCCTGATAAAAGTAGGAAATTCAACCCGATAACAACAGGAAATTCACCTCGATAACAATAGGAATTTCACCCTGATAACAATAGGAATTTCACTCCGATAACAGCAGGAAGTTCACCCTGATAACAACAGGAAATGCAAACTGATAACAGCACGGAATTCACCCAATAACAATAGAAAATGCACCTTGAGAATAAGAAATTCACCCTGATAACATTAGGAATTTCAGCCCAATAACAATAGGAAATGCACCCTTATAACAATAGGATATCCACCCTGATAACAACAGGAAATTCACCCTGATAACAATAGGAAGTTCACCCCGATAGCAATAGGAAGTTCACTGTGATAACAATAGGAAATTCACCCCGATAACAACAGGAAATTCACCCCGATAACAATAGGAAATTCACCCCGATAACAATAGGAAATTCACCCCGATAACAATAGGAAATGCACCCTTATAACAATAGGATATTCACACTGATAACAACAGGAAATTCACCCTGGTAACAATAGGATATTCACCCTGATAACAACAGGAAATTCACCCTGATAACAATAGGAAATTCACCCCGATAACAATAGGAAATTCACCCTGATAACAATAGGAAATTCACCCTGACAATAGGAAATTCACCCCGATAACAACAGGAAATTCACCCTGATAACAATAGGAATTTCACCCCGATAACAATAGGAAATTCACCCTGATAACAATAGGAATTTCACCCCAATAACAATAGGAATTTCACCCTGATAACAATAGGAATTCCACCCTGAAAACAATAGGAAATTCACCTCAATAACAACAGGTAATTCACTCTGATAACAACAGGAAATTCATCCGAATAACAAAAGGGAATTCACCCTGGTAACAATAGGAAATTCACTTCAATAACAGGAAATTCACCCTGAAAACAATAGGAAATTCACTCTGATAACAATAGGAATTGCACCCTGATAACAATAGGAAATTCACCCTGATACCAATAGGAAATTCACCCTGATAACAACAGGAAATTCACCCCAATAACAAAAAGGAAATTCAACCCAATAACAATAGGAAATTCATCCCGATAACAATAGGAAATTCATCCCGATAACAATAGGAAATTCGTCCCGATAACAACAGGAAATTCATCCCAAAAACAATAGGAAATGCACCCTGAGAACAATTAGAATTTCACCCTGATAACAATAGGAAATTCACCCCGATAACAATAGGAAATTCACACCAATAACAATAGGAAATTCACCCTGATAACAACAGGTAATTCATCCCAATAACAACATAAAATGCAAACTGGTGACACAAAATTCACCCCAATAACAATAGGAAATGCACCCTGAGAACAATAAGAATTTCACCCCGATAACAATAGGAAATGCACCTCGATAACCACAGGAAATTCACCCTAATAACAACAGGAAATTCATCCTGATAACAATAGGAAATTCACCCCAATAACAATAGGAAATTCACCCTGATAACAATAGGAAATGCACTCTGATAACAATATGAATTTCACCCCAATAACAATAGGAAATTCACCCTTATAACAATAGGAAATGTACCCTGAGAACAATAAGAAATTCACCCCAATAACAATAGGAAATTCACCCTGATAACAATAGGAAATTCACTCTGATAATAGGAATTTCACCCCAATAATAGGAAATTCACCCTTATAACAATAGGATATTCACCCCGATAACAACAGGAAATTCACCCTGATAACAATAGGAAATGCACCCTTATAACAATAGGATATTCACACTGATAACAACAGGAAATTCACCCTGGTAACAATAGGATATTCACCCTGATAACAACAGGAAATTCACCCTGATAACAATAGGAAATTCACCCCGATAACAACAGGAAATTCACCCTGATAACAATAGGAAATTCACCCTGGTAACAATAGGATATTCACCCTGATAACAATAGGAAATTCACCCTGGTAACAATAGGATATTCACCCTGATAACAACAGGAAATTCACCCTGATAACAATAGGAAATTCACCCGATAACAATAGGAAATTCACCCTGATAACAATAGGAAATTCACCCTGACAATAGGAAATTCACCCCGATAACAATAGGAAATTCACCCTGATAACAATAGGAATTTCACCCCAATAACAATAGGAAATTCACCCCGATAACAATAAGAATTTCACCCTGATAACAATAGGAATTCCACCCTGAAAACAATAGGAAATTCACCCCAATAACAACAGGTAATTCACTCTGATAACAACAGGAAATTCATCCGAATAACAAAAGGAAATTCACCCTGGTAACAATAGGAAATTCACCCTGAAAACAATAGGAAATTCACTCTGATAACAATAGGAATTGCACCCTGATAACAATAGGAAATTCACCCTGATACCAATAGGAAATTCACCCTGATAACAACAGGAAATTCACCCCAATAACAAAAAGGAAATTCAACCCAATAACAATAGGAAATTCATCCCGATAACAATAGGAAATTCATCCCGATAACAATAGGAAATTCGTCCGATAACAACAGGAAATTCATCCCAAAAACAATAGGAAATGCACCCTGAGAACAATTAGAATTTCACCCTGATAACAATAGGAAATTCACCCCGATAACAATAGGAAATTCACACCAATAACAATAGGAAATTCACCCTGATAACAACAGGTAATTCGTCCCAATAACAACATAAAATGCAAACTGGTGACAGAAAATTCACCCAATAACAATAGGAAATGCACCCTGAGAACAATAAGAATTTCACCCCGATAACAATAGGAAATGCACCTCGATAACCACAGGAAATTCACCCTAATAACAACAGGAAATTCATCCTGATAACAATAGGAAATTCACCCCAATAACAATAGGAAATTCACCCTGATAACAATAGGAAATGCACTCTGATAACAATAGGAATTTCACCCCAATAACAATAGGAAATTCACCCTTATAATAGGAAATGTACCCTGAGAACAATAAGAAATTCACCCAATAACAATAGGAAATTCACCCCAATAACAATAGGAAATTCACTCTGATAACAATAGGAATTTCACCCCAATAACAATAGGAAATTCACCCTTATAACAATAGGATATTCACCCCGATAACAACAGGAAATTCAGCCTGATAACAATAGGAAATGCACCCTTATAACAATAGGATATTCACACTGATAACAACAGGAAATTCACCCTGGTAACAATAGGATATTCACCCTGATAACAACAGGAAATTCACCCTGATAATAATAGGAAATTCACCCCGATAACAACAGGAAATTCACCCTGATAACAATAGGATATTCACCCTGATAACAATAGGAAATTCACCCTGGTAACAATAGGATATTCACCCTGATAACAACAGGAAATTCACCCTGATAACAATAGGAAATTCACCCCGATAACAATAGGAAATTCACCCTGATAACAATAGAAATTCACCCTGACAATAGGAAATTCACCCCGATAACAACAGGAAATTCACCCTGATAACAATAGGAATTTCACCCCAATAACAATAGGAAATTCACCCAGATAACAATAAGAATTTCACCCTGATAACTAGGAATTTCACCCTGAAAACAATAGGAAATTCACCTCAATAACAACAGGTAATTCACTCTGATAACAACAGGAAATTCATCCCAATAACAAAAGGAAATTCACTCTGGTAACAATAGGAAATTCACTTCAATAACAGGAAATTCACCCTGAAAACAATAGGAAATTCACTCTGATAACAATAGGAATTGCACCCTGATAACAATAGGAAATTCACCCTGATACCAATAGGAAATTCACCCTGATAACAACAGGAAATTCACCCCAATAACAAAAAGGAAATTCAACCCAATAACAATAGGAAATTCATCCCGATAACAATAGGAAATTCAGCCCGATAACAATAGGAAATTCACCCTGACAATAGGAAATTCACCCCGATAACAACAGGAAATTCACCCTGATAACAATAGGAATTTCACCCCAATAACAATAGGAAATTCACCCAGATAACAATAAGAATTTCACCCTGATAACTAGGAATTTCACCCTGAAAACAATAGGAAATTCACCTCAATAACAACAGGTAATTCACTCTGATAACAACAGGAAATTCATCCCAATAACAAAAGGAAATTCACTCTGGTAACAATAGGAAATTCACTTCAATAACAGGAAATTCACCCTGAAAACAATAGGAAATTCACTCTGATAACAATAGGAATTGCACCCTGATAACAATAGGAAATTCACCCTGATACCAATAGGAAATTCACCCTGATAACAACAGGAAATTCACCCCAATAACAAAAAGGAAATTCAACCCAATAACAATAGGAAATTCATCCCGATAACAATAGGAAATTCAGCCCGATAACAATAGGAAATTCATCCGATAACAACAGGAAATTCATCCCAAAAACAATAGGAAATGCACCCTGAGAACAATTAGAAATTCACCCGGATAACAATAGGAAATTCACCCCGATAACAATAGGAAATTCAACACAATAACAATAGGAAATTCACCCTGATAACAATAGGAAATGCACCCTGAGAACAATTAGAAATTCACCCGGATAACAATAAGAATTTCACCCCGATAACAATAGGAAATGCACCTCGATAACCACAGGAAATTCACCCTAATAACAACAGGAAATTCATCCTGATAACAATAGGAAATTCACCCCAATAACAATAGGAAATTCACCCTGATAACAATAGGAAATGCACTCTGATAACAATATGAATTTCACCCCAATAACAATAGGAAATTCACCCTTATAACAATAGGAAATGTACCCTGAGAACAATAAGAAATTCACCCCAATAACAATAGGAAATTCACCCTGATAACAATAGGAAATTCACTCTGATAATAGGAATTTCACCCCAATAATAGGAAATTCACCCTTATAACAATAGGATATTCACCCCGATAACAACAGGAAATTCACCCTGATAACAATAGGAAATGCACCCTTATAACAATAGGATATTCACACTGATAACAACAGGAAATTCACCCTGGTAACAATAGGATATTCACCCTGATAACAACAGGAAATTCACCCTGATAACAATAGGAAATTCACCCCGATAACAACAGAAATTCACCCTGATAACAATAGGAAATTCACCCTGGTAACAATAGGATATTCACCCTGATAACAATAGGAAATTCACCCTGGTAACAATAGGATATTCACCCTGATAACAACAGGAAATTCACCCTGATAACAATAGGAAATTCACCCCGATAACAATAGGAAATTCACCCTGATAACAATAGGAAATTCACCCTGACAATAGGAAATTCACCCCGATAACAATAGGAAATTCACCCTGATAACAATAGGAATTTCACCCCAATAACAATAGGAAATTCACCCCGATAACAATAAGAATTTCACCCTGATAACAATAGGAATTCCACCCTGAAAACAATAGGAAATTCACCCCAATAACAACAGGTAATTCACTCTGATAACAACAGGAAATTCATCCGAATAACAAAAGGAAATTCACCCTGGTAACAATAGGAAATTCACCTGAAAACAATAGGAAATTCACTCTGATAACAATAGGAATTGCACCCTGATAACAATAGGAAATTCACCCTGATACCAATAGGAAATTCACCCTGATAACAACAGGAAATTCACCCCAATAACAAAAAGGAAATTCAACCCAATAACAATAGGAAATTCATCCCGATAACAATAGGAAATTCATCCCGATAACAATAGGAAATTCGTCCCGATAACAACAGGAAATTCATCCCAAAAACAATAGGAAATGCACCCTGAGAACAATTAGAATTTCACCCTGATAACAATAGGAAATTCACCCCGATAACAATAGGAAATTCACACCAATAACAATAGGAAATTCACCCTGATAACAACAGGTAATTCGTCCCAATAACAACATAAAATGCAAACTGGTGACAGAAAATTCACCCCAATAACAATAGGAAATGCACCCTGAGAACAATAAGAATTTCACCCCGATAACAATAGGAAATGCACCTCGATAACCACAGGAAATTCACCCTAATAACAACAGGAAATTCATCCTGATAACAATAGGAAATTCAGCCCCAATAACAATAGGAAATTCACCCTGATAACAATAGGAAATGCACTCTGATAACAATAGGAATTTCACCCCAATAACAATAGGAAATTCACCCTTATAATAGGAAATGTACCCTGAGAACAATAAGAAATTCACCCCAATAACAATAGGAAATTCACCCCAATAACAATAGGAAATTCACTCTGATAACAATAGGAATTTCACCCCAATAACAATAGGAAATTCACCCTTATAACAATAGGATATTCACCCCGATAACAACAGGAAATTCAGCCTGATAACAATAGGAAATGCACCCTTATAACAATAGGATATTCACACTGATAACAACAGGAAATTCACCCTGGTAACAATAGGATATTCACCCTGATAACAACAGGAAATTCACCCTGATAATAATAGGAAATTCACCCCGATAACAACAGGAAATTCACCCTGATAACAATAGGATATTCACCCTGATAACAATAGGAAATTCACCCTGTAACAATAGGATATTCACCCTGATAACAACAGGAAATTCACCCTGATAACAATAGGAAATTCACCCCGATAACAATAGGAAATTCACCCTGATAACAATAGGAAATTCACCCTGACAATAGGAAATTCACCCCGATAACAACAGGAAATTCACCCTGATAACAATAGGAATTTCACCCCAATAACAATAGGAAATTCACCCAGATAACAATAAGAATTTCACCCTGATAACTAGGAATTTCACCCTGAAAACAATAGGAAATTCACCTCAATAACAACAGGTAATTCACTCTGATAACAACAGGAAATTCATCCCAATAACAAAAGGAAATTCACTCTGGTAACAATAGGAAATTCACTTCAATAACAGGAAATTCACCCTGAAAACAATAGGAAATTCACTCTGATAACAATAGGAATTGCACCCTGATAACAATAGGAAATTCACCCTGATACCAATAGGAAATTCACCCTGATAACAACAGGAAATTCACCCCAATAACAAAAAGGAAATTCAACCCAATAACAATAGGAAATTCATCCCGATAACAATAGGAAATTCAGCCCGATAACAATAGGAAATTCACCCTGACAATAGGAAATTCACCCCGATAACAACAGGAAATTCACCCTGATAACAATAGGAATTTCACCCCAATAACAATAGGAAATTCACCCAGATAACAATAAGAATTTCACCCTGATAACTAGGAATTTCACCCTGAAAACAATAGGAAATTCACCTCAATAACAACAGGTAATTCACTCTGATAACAACAGGAAATTCATCCCAATAACAAAAGGAAATTCACTCTGGTAACAATAGGAAATTCACTTCAATAACAGGAAATTCACCCTGAAAACAATAGGAAATTCACTCTGATAACAATAGGAATTGCACCCTGATAACAATAGGAAATTCACCCTGATACCAATAGGAAATTCACCCTGATAACAACAGGAAATTCACCCCAATAACAAAAAGGAAATTCAACCCAATAACAATAGGAAATTCATCCCGATAACAATAGGAAATTCAGCCCGATAACAATAGGAAATTCATCCCGATAACAACAGGAAATTCATCCCAAAAACAATAGGAAATGCACCCTGAGAACAATTAGAAATTCACCCGGATAACAATAGGAAATTCACCCCGATAACAATAGGAAATTCAACACAATAACAATAGGAAATTCACACCAATAACAATAGGAAATTCACCCTGATAACAACAGGTAATTCGTCCCAATAACAACATAAAATGCAAACTGGTAACAGAAAATTCACCCCAATAACAATAGGAAATGCACCCTGAGAACAATAAGAATTTCACCCCGATAACAATAGGAAATGCACCCTGATAACAAAAGGAAATGCACCTCAATAACAATAGGAAAGTCACCCCAATAACAATAGGAAATTCACCTCAATAACAATTGGAAATTCACCCCGATAACAACAGGTAATTCACCCCGATAACAATAGGAAATTCACCCCAATAACAATAGGAAATTAATGCCGATAACAACAGGTAATTCACCCTGATAACAACAGGAAATTCACACCGATAGCAACAGAAAATGCAAACTGATGACAGGAAATTCACCCCGATATCATAGGAAATGCACCTGATAACAAAAGGAATTTCACCCTGATAACAATAGGAATTTCACCCCAATAACAGAAATGCACCCTGATAAAAGTAGGAAATTCAACCCGATAACAACAGGAAATTCACCATGATAACAATAGGAATTTCACCTTGATAAAAATAGAAATTTCACTCCGATAACAGCAGGAAGTTCACCCTGATAACAACAGGAAATTCAAACTGAGAACAACACGTAATTCACCCCGATAACAATAGGAAATGCACCTGAGAACAATAAGAAATTCACCCTGATAACAATAGGAATTTCACCCCGATAACAATAGGAAATTCACCCCGATAACAATAGGAAATTCACCCTGATAACAATAGGAAGTTCGCCCCGACAGCAATAGGAAATTCACCCCGATAACAACAGGAAATGCAAACTGATAACAGCAGGAAATTCACCCCGATAATAATAGGAATTTCACCCCATAACAATTGGAAATTTACCCTGATAACAATAGGAAATTCACCCCGCTAACAATAGGAAATTCACCCTTGATAACAATAGGAAATTCACCCGATAACAAAAGGAAATTCACCCTGATAACAATAGGAAATTCAACCCAATAACAACATTAAATTCACCCTGATAACAATAGGAATTTCACCCTGAAAGCAATAGAAAATTCACCCCGATAAGAACATAAGAACATAAGACATAGGAGCAGGAGTAGGTAATTTGGCCCCTCGAGCCTGCTCTGCCATTTAATAAGGTCATGGCTGATCTGATAACAATAGGAAATTCACCCCGATAACAACAGGAAATGCACCCTGATAAAAGTAGGAAATTCACCCTGTTATCAAGAGGAATTTCACCATGATAACAGGACAATCCACCTGATAACAATAGGAAATTCACCCCGATAATAACAGGACAATCAACCTGATAACCGGAAATTCACCCTGATAATAACGGGAAATTTATCCCAATAATAACAGGACAATTATCTTGTAAAATCATAAAGGGTAAGAGTGAGAAATCAGCGAGTGAGAGTGGGAGATCAGAGTCTGCTTTGGATATCAGTCCAAGTAGAAAGATTCGCTGGCTTGGAGATGTAGAGTTTAGTCGAGTCTGATACTGGAAATGTGAGTCAGACACTGATCAGGAGCCAGAGGGGCAATGGAGATGACTAGAGATCCCAGCATTGGTCTATGAGGAATGTCACACACAGCTCACACAACTAATTCAGAGGTTGACGACCCGAGAGGCACCTTTAAGATATGGAGAAAAACAGATTTAATTACTTTCATGAAGTGAAAGGTGGCGTTGCTGGAGCTTTCGATAGTGAGTTGTTACATTGCTGAGTGATGATGCCTGGCCCCTGGCAGTGATGCCTTGTGCTATATTCGATCAATGAGGACATGTGTACAGCTATTCTTGGGAGGGGACAGGAATAAATGTGTAAGAGGGAACTTCTCTCATTTTAACACTGACCCTAAGATATTCAGGAATAGCAGCTGAGCTCAGTAAGGCTGGGGCTGCTCTCTGACACTCCTGCTGTCACTTTCTGTTACTGGACTCCAACCGTGTCTAGGGGCTGGGGTGTGGGGGAGTGATGTGGAAACACAAAGATGTTCTGGAGAGTTAACCCATTGAATAGAGTGGGGGGGGGGGACAGGTTAACCCCAGCCTGGAGAGTTAACCCATTGAATAGGGTGGGAGGGGGGACAGGTTAACCCCAGCCTGGAGAATTAACCCATTGAATAGGGTGGGGTGGGGCAGGTTAACCTCAGCCTGGAGAATTAACCCATTGAATACACTGGGAGGGGGGGACAGGTTAACCCCAGCCTGGAGAATTAACCCATTGAATAGGGTGGGAGGGGGCAGGTTAATTCCACCATGGATAGTTAACCCATTGAATGGGGGGGGGCAGGTTAACCCCTTCCTGCCCTCGACCTTTTGTTGTCCTAAATTAAGACCGGAGTGAGCGACGCTGCCCAATGAGCGGGTGGCTATGATTAGCCCCCAATGTGGGGCGGGGCTGTCCCGGGCCGGGACCATTTGAGTCGGTGCGGGGTTTTATATGGACATGGCCTCGGGATTCCTGGCGATCCTGGGCTCTGACGTGGGCCCGGAGCAGCCGTCAGTCATTAAAAAGTGCGGCTCGGCTGCGAGTGCGGTCATTCGGCGAGTGGGAACCGAGGGGAGCAGCTTTTACCCCGGGCACGGAGCGGGCGGAGCCGGCACTCGGTATTGGGCAGCGCTGAGCCCGGACTCTCAGCAGAGTATTTTGGGGAAAGTTCTGGGGAAAGTTTTTGGCAAAGTTTGACAGAGCCCCTATCCCGGCACAGCTCGCACCCCAGCAATGAGCTCCATGGAGCAGCAAGGACTGGCCGCTAACGGCCAGGAGGACGCCGAGATGCCGGCCACCGAGAAGGACCTGGCGGAGGACGCGCCCTGGAAGAAGATCCAGCAGAACACGTTCACCCGCTGGTGCAACGAGCACCTCAAGTGCATGAACAAGCGGATCGGCGACCTGCAGAAGGACCTGAGCGATGGGCTCAAACTGATCGGACTCCTGGAGGTACTGAGCCAGAAGAAGATGTACAGAAAGTACCACTCGCGGCCCAACTTCCGTCAGATGAAGCTGGAGAACGTGTCGGTGGCCCTGGAGTTCCTGGACAGAGAGAGGATTAAACTGGTCTCTATCGGTAGGAACAAATGCAATCTCTTGTGTGACCTCCTGGGCTGCTTCTGTGAGGGCGCTGCGCGGTCCTGGGCGGGGGTTGGTCCATCACCAAGCCTCTAAAATAAGAGTTCACATGTTCCAAAACTGGCCCGTGAACTTTAAACCCATGTGTGCTTTTAGCCTTTGGGTTAGTT